>NC_139936.1:1438215-1526793 GCF_963514095.1 Eutrigla gurnardus | reverse complement strand
AAGGTAGGAAGGAAGGAAGGAAGGTAGGAAGGAAGGAAGGAAGGAAGGAAGGAAGGTAGGAAGGAAGGAAGGAAGGTAGGAAGGAAGGAAGGAAGGAAGGAAGGTAGGAAGGAAGGAAGGAAGGAAGGAAGGAAGGAAGGTAGGAAGGAAGGAAGGAAGGAAGGTAGGAAGGAAGGTAGGAAGGAAGGAAGGAAGGAAGGAAGGTAGGAAGGAAGGAAGGAAGGAAGGTAGGAAGGAAGGTAGGAAGGAAGGTAGGAAGGAAGGAAGGAAGGAAGGTAGGAAGGAAGGAAGGAAGGAAGGAAGGAAGGTAGGAAGGAAGGAAGGAAGGAAGGTAGGAAGGAAGGAAGGAAGGAAGGAAGGAAGGTAGGAAGGAAGGAAGGAAGGAAGGAAGGTAGGAAGGAAGGAAGGAAGGAAGGAAGGAAGGAAGGAAGGAAGGAAGGAAGGTAGGAAGGAAGGAAGGAAGGAAGGAAGGAAGGTAGGAAGGAAGGAAGGAAGGTAGGAAGGAAGGAAGGAAGAATCATGTGCTCATTAATAGATAAAGGGCCTTTATAGTCATTTGACCTCAACATAATAATAATAATAATAATAATAATAATAATAATAATAATAATAAACCAAGCGACTCATTGTCTGACGTCTGTGGTTGAGGATGAAAACGTTTCTGATGAATTTGCGTGTTGCTTGGCGGCGCCGTCAGGACCAGCATGCAACAGTCTCTGTTTATCTCCTCAGCATAACAAAATAAACAAACAGGCTCAACAAAGCAAACGCAGTCTCCCAGACAACGAGGTCCACGAGCTCACAAGGAACCGGATCCAAACGCTCCCAGAACCAGACGGGCGTTCAGCACCACGGACAGAGGAAGTCCAGGTCCAGGTCCACATGAAGAGGGTGAGACAGGCAGTTACAGACGAGGAGGTCTGTCTGTCATTGATGCTCCGTCCTCTCACTTTTATATATTATATATATATATATATATATTTATAAATATTGTTCCATCCTATAAACTCTTCTCAACCTCTGTGTCCACCGGGTCAAAGGTCACCGTTATCCTCTTCTTGGCCAGTATTTTCATTATGTTTCTCTGTCCCCTGCCATATCTCTCTTTAGGTAGAACCCCTAACAAATATAACATGGACTCAAAAGAGATATTTAATCCCATCATTTTATTAACCCTTGAATTATTGGGCAATCCCAAAAGATATTTGACCACAAGGGTATAGATGCTTTTTTGTGGTTTTTAGTTGGGTCGTGTCCAGAATTGAGATTTTTTTTGGGGAAGATGAAGATTTTTTAAATAGTAGAAGTGATCTAAATCCCTCTGCCTGGCATGTGCCATGAATTACAGTTATGAAGCCTAATATTCGCTGTGGTGATGATATACCTCTTATTCTCTCTCCTCAGCGTGTTATTAATGCAGCAGTGCGACGGCCTCCAGGAACCACGAGGACACGGCCGTATCTCACTAACGTATATCACTAACGGAGCACAGTTGCAATAAAAGCCGAGTAAAATCCCTCTGATGGCGTTTGGCAGACGGCAGCTCGATGGACCTGCAGGCTGGATATTAAAAAAAATCTCAGATGGGCCGTCCGACTGACAACTTAATCCATTTAGAGACACTGAGTAAGCAGCAGAAGGCTGAGCCAGGGTCAGTGTACACAGTCGGTTTGTCATTCCTCCAACGAGCCGCGATACGTTTAGCTCTGGTAATCTATGAAGAGCCCAAACAGGGGAGAGGCGAGAGGGAAAAGCACACAATCATCCCGTTTAAAAAGGTGCCACGGCGCTCGGAGAGCGAAACAACGTGGCGGTGTTCCTGCTGTCGGGGAATAAGAAACATCACCGTCTCCATGTGGCATCATCGTGTTTGTGAAAGGTCGAGGAAATGACCTTTTGAAAGCATCGACCTCGCTGGCTTCCTGTCACCAGCAGGAAGTGGAGGAAGAGATTTAAACACTTTGTTGGTGGCTGAGATCACAAAGTAGCTGAACGACGGCCTTTCAGGGCAACTGGAGAAAAAAAAACAGAGCCGAGAGAGGGGGGCAATACTCTGAGAAAAAAAGTCACAAATGTGCTACTTATGGAGGTCATAGAGGTGAACAAGTTGAAAGAAAGTGTGAGAAAGATGATAGTGAGTGAGTTTCACAAGTAAAGTTCCAGCCTGAAGTCCAGACGTTCTCTCCTAGTAGAAGTACTCATACTTGATACTTGTGTTCAAAAAGACTCTGAGGTGAAAGTAGAAGTACCGATTCTACTTCTTTACTTGAGAAAAAGTGTAAACGTACTCTGAAATCTAGTCAAAGTAGAAAGTACAAAGTACGAAGGACATTTCAACTGTTTTTTTTACAAGGCTAACTGAATCTCTCCTCATATAAATGAGAAAAATAATATTCAATAATTCCCCTCAAATACATTAAAACTAAAGTAACAAGTCTGTTAACGTGAGGAGTAGAAAGACAGATATTTGTATGTATTTGTAACATGTAGGGAGGGAAAGTAAAAATGTACTAAATGAACATCATGCTGGATTGAAGAAGACTTGAAACTAGAGATTGAGACCATAAACTCATGTTTACAATGTTTACTGAGATAATACATCAAGAGAGAAGTAGGACCATTTTCTCATAGACTTCTATACAACCAGAGAGGAGTCGCCCCCTGGTGGCCAGCAGAGAGAAGTAGGACCATTTTCTCATAGACTTCTATACAACCAGAGAGGAGTCGCCCCCTGGTGGCCAGCAGAGAGAAGTAGGACCATTTTCTCATAGACTTCTATACAACCAGAGAGGAGTCGCCCCCTGGTGGTCAGCAGAGAGAAGTAGGACCATTTTCTCATAGACTTCTATACAACCAGAGAGGAGTCGCCCCCTGGTGGCCAGCAGAGAGAAGTAGGACCATTTTCTCATAGACTTCTATACAACCAGAGAGGAGTCGCCCCCTGGTGGCCAGCAGAGAGAAGTAGGACCATTTTCTCATAGACTTCTATACAACCAGAGAGGAGTCGCCCCCTGGTGGCCAGCAGGGAGAAGTAGGACCATTTTCTCATAGACTTCTATACAACCAGAGAGGAGTCGCCCCCTGGTGGCCAGCAGAGAGAAGTAGGACCATTTTCTCATAGACTTCTATACAACCAGAGAGGAGTCGCCCCCTGGTGGCCAGCAGAGAGAGGGAGAACGACAGTTTAAGGCACTTTAGAATCGGCTTCACTTTTCAGAACAGGAGGTTGCCTGCTGGTCCAAGTTGAATAATGTTTGTAGTTATTATGGGCTTAATTCTGTGATAACACAGTTGCAGATGGAGGGATTAAAGTCTGAGGAAAACACTTTCTTTCACGAGTTTGTTGTGCACACAACACACAAGACTAGGAAGTCGTGTGCAGTCGTACAGTTGGTTATGTTGGCTGACAGCGACTCGTGTATTGACAGAAGCATTAACAGTCAATTCATTTGAGCTTTGTGACAGGTGTCACTGTGCAGCATCCACTGACTTCAGCTCACCCAGAGAGACAGGCAGAGAGGTGGGAGGTGGTGGAGGGGTGTTGGTGCTCTCTCATCTCTCCCAAACCTGGTCCTGGTTTCTGGCACACTGTATGAGCTGCTAGTTCAACACTGCCATCTTGTGGATAAAGTGTACTGTCGTGAGCATCTTCAACTCCTCCCCACACAAAAAATACAGGTGTCTTTATTTCTACAGTGAGATCATGTTTCCATGACTGCGGACACATGGACATGAACATGACATCTAAAAATAGCCAAAGTCATTTCAAAGTTATATAATTATTATTATTTTATTTTTTAACTTAGTAGTAGTAGTAGTAGTTACTTAGGCCTAGTAGTATTTATTATTATTATTATTATTATTATTATTATTATTATTATTATTATTATTATTATTAGTAGTAGTAGTAGCAGTAGTAGTAGTAGTATTTCTTTATTTTATAATTATTATTGTCATTATTATTTAGAATTTACACACACACACACACACACACACACACACACACATATATATATATATATATATATATATATATATATATATTATTTATAATAATAATGATTATTATTATTAGTATTATTATTATTATTAGTAGTAGTAGTAGTAGTATTTATTTAATTTAATTATTATTGTAATTATTATTTAGAATTTACACACACACACACACACACACACACACACACAGTAGTATTTAAATGTCTTTGTTTTTGTGCTGCTCCCTTGAAATCTGACAATAAAGTTTAAATGAAGAAAAAAAGCACCGCCTCTTGATGACGTCATTTTCAGGGGACAGAGGGAGGGCGGTTTGAAAGCAAAAGAGGCGACTTCTGTCGGCGTCGGCATGTTTACAACAAACCGGACTACGTGAAGGAAAACAACCGGGACGCTTCCGTTCTTAACTCATCAGTCACGAAGCTGCGACGTAAACTCGGTGTGTCGTTTCCGTTTAACGGCGGATAAACTCGGTAACCTAGCTACCGGTAACTGTAGCTATAGCTAGCTGCTAACGGGACCGTTCATTCCAGTTAGTTACGGGCACGTTAACTAGCTGGTTACGGACACGTTAACTAGCTAGCTGACGTCACTGCTGGTATCCAGCTGTCATTTGGCTGCTCGCTGACGTCATAACGTTGAAGGTAAACCTCGGTGTGCTCTCTCTCTCTCTCCTCCGTCGGGGTCTAAACGCACAACCTTCCCAAAACCATGGCGAGCGTGCACGAGAGTCTGTATTTCAACCCGATGATGACGAACGGAGTCGTGCACGCCAACGTGTTCGGGATCAAGGACTGGGTGACCCCGTACAAGATCTCCGTGCTCGCGCTGCTCTACGACATGACCGCGTCCAAGACGACGCTGCCGGAGAGACGCCGGCTCAACAAGCTCATCCTGCCGCTGCAGCAGGTCAGAGGTCACGCTGGTCCTCATCAGGGTGCTGGAAAGCCTTGAAAACACTGGAATTTAGTGTGGTGTTTTCAAGGTTTGAAAGTGCTTGGATGTAGACTAAAGGTCTTGAAATGTGTGTTGTATGTGATGACATCTATGATAGAACAGAGAAAAGAAGATCTCCATATTTGAGGGACTGAAAACAGCATTTTCTGACATTTCTTTATGAAAAATGACTTTTGATGATGAACAGATGATGAAAATAGTTGGTGATTATATTTCTGTGGATCTGTTAGTGGAATTAGTTTTCCTTTCATTTGTGGTCCTTCTGTAAAAAGCTGTCTCCAAACATCATGTTGGTTGTTGAGAGGACAATAACATCTCATTTAATGTGATGAACAAGTGACATAATAAGTAGACTGAATACTGACCATTGGATTGATACAAATATGGAGTTTACCACAGCTGGAAGGGGCTGGAAAAGCATGGAGATGCACCTTGAAGTGCTTGAAAAGTGCTTGAATGTGACTTTGGAGAAGGTGTAGGAGCCCTCATTGCTGTGACGTCTGCTATCTTCCATACGTGTTGTCGCGGGTGTTCTCATAGCTGCATGTTCTGTTTCATGTGGGGTCCACCAGGGTCCAGACCTGAGCCTGGGCCAGTTCCTGATGACCGTGGAGGAGTGTTGCCCTCAGACTGCCTACGCTGTTAAACTCAGGTATCATGTGGCTCTGATGGATATTAATATTACTGTGAGGTCACTGCTGATGATACTTAACTGCTGGTGCCTTCAGGGTCTCCTGGTCCATCTACTGATCCCAGACCAGCCATGGATCCGCATCAGATTCAAGATTGTTATTGTCATGTATTTGGTAGCAATACAAGTATTCGTTACCAAGTAATTACATATACAGAAAAAAGACACTCAGTTCAGTCAAAGCATCTACGAGCTGATAGAACTTCCTCCAAATCCTTCAGTGTAGTTTAAAAACCTTTAAAGAGAGCAGCTCCCCATGTATGTATCTCTATAAATATCTTAATAACGTTAAATATGTGTATCTTTCCTCTGGAAGGCTGCAGGAAATGGCCGACGGCGAGCTCAAAGACATGGAGTTGTTCTTCTCCACCCTCCCCACTCCCTTCACGGCCTTCGACTCCGAGGCGTATAAAACCAGCGTCGTGGGTGAGCGCCGCCAACGCTAATGTGCGTGATCGTCGAGCGGCCTCGTCCAGCCGTGTCTCACTTGCTTTTTCCCTTCAGGTCTGTTCGTGAGACACATGCTGCTGGCCTACAACAAGCTGTCCTTCAGTCAGGTCTACAAGCTCTACAAGTCCCTGCAGCACTACTTCCACAGCCACTACGGACAGCCGGCCGAGGGCCAGGCGCCGCCGCTGGCCGCCGACGACTCCGAGATGGACCTGACCAGCACGGAGGACACCGTCGGGGACCGGCTGGACCGGGAGGAGCTGGACACGCCGCTGCACATGTCGGAGCTCCGGTCAGTGACGCCTGGAAAAAAAACTCTGATGTGGTGCTTTTACTTTGAAGGGACAGACCTGAGGGTTTAAAGCTATGGTCTACGATCTGGAATTAAAAAGAAATCCATCAGTCTATCACCGTAGGCCTGCATAGAAATTGACCAATGGGAGCCATTGCTCCGGAAGCCTCCCATTGGCTCGTACCCTCCATCCAATCCCCTCGTCTCGTCGAATCATGGAGCACTGAGGGGAGGGGCTTGGTTGGGGGAGGCGGAATGCTTTTTTCAAATCTGACCAAAGCTTTAAACATCACCTTTTTATTTATTCAAGTCTGCAGTCGAGATGGGACGATTAAAAAACTGTTTTTCTCTCTCAAAAAAAAAAAGAAAATACAGGAAGCTTCATGTAATATAAAAACACACAACGTTGTTGTTAAAAGACCTTTTGATTTATGATGACCTTATTTTAGACGTTTTTCACATGAAAACAATGGTCTTATCTGTGACGCAAAACAATTTTAGTGATGTTCTATTGCCGTTTTTAAGTTTTGAGCGCATTATTTTGGGCCGTTTTGCCTTTTTATTGAGAGAGATTGAAAGCGTGTCCCCTTACAGCCGTGTGACTGGCAGACTGTTGATGTTAAAAGCAGCTCTCCTGTGTTTTACGTTGTCTCTAGAAACGACAACACTCCAAGCAGAGGGCCGCTGTCACAGAAACAAGCCGAGTACTTTCTTGCACGACAGGTGAGTGTTTAAGTCCAGGAAGTGCATAATTTGACCCAAACCTTTTTTTGAGGGCTTTTCCGGGTGTTTGTGCAGGCGTATCTGCTGAAGAACGACGAGAACAAAGCTCTGAAGCCCGCCGGGCTGCAGGAGGAGCTCAACAACATGCTGAAGTTTAATCCTGATTTCGCCGAGGCGGTGAGCTCCTCTTAACCATCCCTACGATATAAACAAGCAGAGGAGGGAGGGGCTTCTTCATCACGTCTTCTTTCTTCTTCTTCAGCATTACCTGAACTACCTGAACAGCATCCGAGTCCAGGACATCTTCCTCTCCGCCCACAGCCTCTTGCATTACTTCGACCGGCTCATCTTGTCTGGAAACGAGGGGAAGAGCAACGGGGACGAAGGCTACGGCCGCAGCCTCCGCTACGCCGCCCTCAACCTGGCCAGCCTGCACTGTCGCTTCGGCCACTAGTGAGTCACACAGCTTCCACAGCCAGGGTTCTCACGGTGCTGGAAATCCTTGAAAACACTGGAACTTTACTGCTGTGTTTTCAAGGTTTGAAAGTGCTTGAAATGTTGTATGTGATGACATCTATGATAGAACAGAGGAAAGAAGATCTCCATATCTGAGGGACTGAAAACAGCATTTTCTGACATTTCTTTATGAAAAATGACTTTTGATGATGAACAGATGATGAAAATAGTTGGTGATTATATTTCTGTGGATCTGTTAGTGGAATTAGTTTTCCTTTCATTTGTGGTCCTTCTGTAAAAAGCTGTCTCCAAACATCATGTTGGTTGTTTAGAGGACAATAACATCTCATTTAATGTGATGAACAAGTGACATAATAAGTAGACTGAATACTGACCATTGGATTGATACAAAGATGGAGTTTACCACAGCTGGAAGGGGCTGGAAAAGCATGGAGATGCACCTGGAAATGCTTGGAAAGTGTTTGAATTTGAGCTGTCCTCCCTGTTCTTTGTCCTCAGTCAGCAGGCTGATCTAGCTCTCCAGGAGGCGATCCGCATCGCCCAGGAGTCCAACGACCACGTCTGCCTGCAGCACTGTCTGGTAAAACCTTTATGTCCTCCAGCTGTGAAGTCGTTGACCTACGACTGATGGTTCCTCACGTCCGTCTCTCTTTGTGTCGTCCATCATCAGAGTTGGCTCTACACGCTGGAGCAGATGAAGGGATCCGACAGCACCGTGTTAACGGAGGACTCGGTGAAAATGGCCGGTCATTTCTGCCTCCCGGTGAGTTCAACCCGACCTCGAACAGTCGAGCCTCTCTTGGATCACATGCCCCCGCTCATAATGTGCACATATTTAACAAAACTACATAATAATTGTAATTAGAAAGTAGTAGAAATCCGTGTTTTAGCTCTTCTCTTGCATTCAAATTCTGTGGAGAAACTGAAGCGATCTTAAAATACGGTAACCGAGGTGTTCTTCATTCTAATAATGATGTTTAGCTGTTACACGTTGGACGTCAGATAAACACTAATTCTGTCTTTGATTCAATAATTGTGTCCTGAACTCGGATACATGAAACACCACTGTGATGGCTGAACCGTGTTCTCTCTTTGCTGCAGTACCTGGCCTCTCTGGGCATTCAGTCGTTGGTCCAGCAGGGGGCGACGCAGGGCAAGACGGCCCACAACCTGATGGACGCGCTGAAGGACACGGACATCCTGCACTGGAAGCACAGTCTGTCGGAGCTGATCGAGATCAGCCTGGCTCAGACCACGTCCATCTGGAGGATGTACGGCAAGAGGTCAGGCTCCTCGGGTTGCCACGCCAACGCACAGTTTACTGGCGCGTAACCTCCTTCTCCTCCTTCTCCTCCTCCTCGCCAGTATTCAATTTTATCTCTGTGGAAACGTGCTGATGCATGAGTTAACATTCCAGGCTTCCAATGTGCAAACGCCAAGATAAAGAGTGTGTGTGTGTGGCGGACTCAGAAGTCCTTCACGGTGTGTCATGTGTCCCGTGCAGCACCATGGCGCTGCAGCAGGCCCAGCTGCTCCTCAACATGAGCAGCCTGGAGCCGGTGAACTTCGGGGTCCAGCAGAACAACACGGAGGCGTTCGCCGTGGCCCTCTGCCACCTGGCCGAGCTGCACGCCGAGCAGGTAACACCTTTTTTAATTGGATGTCGGCGGGTCGGCTCTCTGCCCCGCTGCTCGAGTCACGTGACCCAGCGATGCAGGGTGGTGATAGGCCGGGACCGGGTCTTCTTTCCCAGTTCACGGTCTACGTTGTGTGCTCTGGTTGCAGGGCCTGTACTGTGCCGTTTCAGAGATCCTCCAGCATCTCAAAGAACAGTTTCCTCCTCACTCGCAGCACGCCAAGGTGGGTTTCCTTACCGTTTCTCAGTGCTGCCCCTCAAAGGCAAAGAGCTGTAACTGCAGAGAAAAGCTTTCAGGCTGTAACGGATAAAAAAGTTGTAATGCTTCTATTTGATGCCTCAGATTATATTACCTCGTCTATACCAGCGTCTCTAAGTTATATAAATAGCCTTTATTATTATTATTATTATTATTAAGTCAGACACAAATCTAACCAGCATGCATTGTGATCTGGCTCATGTACGATCACATTTTTTTTCAATTCTCTACTAGTTTTGACTATTTTATATATCTGAAAAAATTAAATAAATTCCAGGTATTAAGGCAAAAATAATAAGAGTAAATGTTAAGTGAATTAATCTCCACTCTCGCTGTGATGTCATCGGTTGTAAAGTATTCGCTCCGTTACACACTAGTGGGAAGATGTCAGAGGGGCATTTTTTAAAAAGCTTCCACAGTATATAAAATAAGGTCAAATTCTGCTCTTTAGCCCGTTTACAAGTTGCTGCTTCTTATTTTGAAATACACAACAACAAATAATATGTTTTGCATTCATCTACATGTCCACTTCAGCTGTGGATGCTGTGTGATCTGAAGATCCAGTTTGAGAGACACATGAATGAAAGGAAGTATCATTTGGCAGAGCCACTGGTGACGGCGATCTCCGCCTTAAACAAGACCGAAGGTCTCTACAGGTAACAGGACTGAACTTCACCATGGACGTCTCACATGTGTGGTTGGTCGGAGATCTAACGCCGTGTCGTTCTGCTGACAGGAAAGCTCAGGTGCTGAAGGCTCTGAACCGCAGCACCGAGGCGTACAGCATCTTACAGCGGCTGCAGGCCGGCTGTGAGAAGACCAAATGTACGGAGGTCGTCATCAGGTAGGAAGACGTCACATGCTTCCTGGAGAGAGTTAACTCTCCTACGAGGGCTGCACAATACTGGAACATAGTGGGTTTCCTAGTTCCTCCTCTGGTTGTATAGAAGTCTATGAGAAAATGGTCCTACTTCTCTCTGCTGGCCACCAGGGGGCGACTCCTCTCTGGTTGTATAGAAGTCTATGAGAAAAGGGTCCTACTTCTCTCTGCTGGCCACCAGGGGGCGACTCCTCTCTGGTTGTATAGAAGTCTATGAGAAAATGGTCCTACTTCTCTCTGCTGGCCACCAGGGGGCGACTCCTCTCTGGTTGTATAGAAGTCTATGAGAAAATGGTCCTACTTCTCTCTGCTGGCCACCAGGGGGCGACTCCTCTCTGGTTGTATAGAAGTCTATGAGAAAATGGTCCTACTTCTCTCTGCTGGCCACCAGGGGGCGACTCCTCTCTGGTTGTATAGAAGTCTATGAGAAAATGGTCCTACTTCTCTCTGCTGGCCACCAGGGGGCGACTCCTCTCTGGTTGTATAGAAGTCTATGAGAAAATGGTCCTACTTCTCTCTGCTGGCCACCAGGGGGCGACTCCTCTCTGGTTGTATAGAAGTCTATAAGAAAATGGTCCTACTTCTCTCTGCTGGCCACCAGGGGGCGACTCCTCTCTGGTTGTATAGAAGTCTATGAGAAAATGGTCCTACTTCTCTCTGCCGGCCACCAGGGGGCGACTCCTCTCTGGTTGTATAGAAGTCTATGAGAAAATGGTCCTACTTCTCTCTGCTGGCCACCAGGGGGCGACTCCTCTCTGGTTGTATAGAAGTCTATGAGAAAATGGTCCTACTTCTCTCTTGATGTATTATCTCAGTAAACATTGTAAACATGAGTTTATGGTCTCAATCTCTAGTTTCAAGTCTTCTTCAATCCAGCATGATGTTCATTTAGTACATTATGGTCCATTTAGAGTCCACCAGACCAGAAAGCAGGGGATGCTTTAGGGGGCGGGGCTTACCTGCATTGACAGGTCGCTACCACGCTACCAATGCTAGTTAGCTACTAAGATGACTTTAACACTTAACCTTAAAGTTGACCTTGAATTATAAACGGGTGACGTCACCATGGCGACGTTGGTTCCTTGCCAGAGCCTGCAGGTCCTCAATAGGATGTCCTGGATTAGTCATGGAAAATTAGAATAATGGGATTTTAATGGGATCTAGCAGTGAGATAGTCAAATAGAAGTACTGGCGTGACGTCAACGCTGAAAACCAAACACCCTGCAGCTCCAACATTGCGTGTTCTCTCCTCTCCAGAGTCATGCTTTGTACCGCCGAGCTCCACTGGGAGTCGTCCGGCTTCCCCACGGCTCTCCCCCTCCTCCTGCAGGCCCTGGCTCTGGCCAGGCAGCACCACCTGCAGGCCCTGGCCTCCGAGACCATCCTCCACCTGGCCTTCACTCAGGTGAGCCGCTGCCACTGTAGAAAGCCGGAGCTCCACACACTTTATATGCAAATATCTAAAAACTGGTTTGTCTCTGCTGTTGCAGCTGATGCTAGGAGTCCCTGAGCTGGCTCTAAGCGTCCTCCACCAGGCCCTCGAGCCCGTTCTGGCCCACGGCTCGGTCATGGACAAGGGCCGGGCCCTGCTGCTGACGGCCCGCTGTCAGATGGCGGTGGCTGGGTTCAGGCCTGATGGACGAGGGCAAGCAGGTAACGTCCTCGCACCACCACCGAGGAAAGAAGATCTCCATATCTGAGGGACTGAAAACAGCATTTTCTGACATTTCTTTATGAAAAATGACTTTTGATGATGAACAGATGATGAAAATAGTTGGTGATTATATTTCTGTGGATCTGTTAGTGGAATTAGTTTTCCTTTCATTTGTGGTCCTTCTGTAAAAAGCTGTCTCCAAACATCATGTTGGTTGTTTAGAGGACAATAACATCTCATTTAATGTGATGAACAAGTGACAGAATAAGTAGACTGAATACTGACCATTGGATTGGTACAAAGATGGAGTTTACCACAGCTGGAAGGGGCTGGAAAAGCATGGAAATGCACCTTGAATTGCTTGGAAAGTGTTTGAATTCCACACGCCGCTGCTTGTCTCGCCTGCAGATGTGCGTTTGGCGGCCTCTGCGGTGGACACGCTGGACGAGGCGGCGTCCTACTTCTCGCGGCTGAGCTGTAAGGAGCGTCTTCGGGACGTCCACCACCTGCAGGCTCTGCTGCACCGCTCGCTGGGCCACACCTCCCACTGCCACAAGAGCGCCATGCACTTCAGGCTGCTGGACCAGGAGCTGCAGTCTCCGGCGCCGCCGGTCTCCATGAGACTCTGACTCCAACAAACCGGAGTCTCAGCCGCTGACCACTAGGTAGCGGCAAAGATCTGTCCCGCCTCCGTCAAGCTTTTAATTTGTAAATATTCAAACCGTTGTGGAAGTCTTTGCAGCTCCGTGCGTGGCCTGGATGATTCATATCTCAGACCAGGCCTGACAGACATTTACATTTATGATGCCCCGGCGGTGACATCACACCCGATGCTGCATGTCTGATGCGGCCCATGAGGAAGGATTCAGGGTGATAACGTTGCATTCAGGTGTCCTGAGCTGGAGTCCGCTGCAACGTTTTGTTTTCAAGAAAAAAATAAACCTCTTGTTCATCATAAGTTGTTTTCAGTCCGTCTGACGGGATTCGTTTGGTTTTATTTGTTTTTTTTTCTGGTGCTTGGTTCCTCCGTTTTGCTCATGTGAGTGCAGACGTTTACTGAATGCTGATTAAAACTCACTGGAGAGTGAAAGTAAAACGGGGGTCGGTCTCTTCGGGGGTCCTGAGTCCTGCTCACAGTTTGTTTACCTCCTCTTGACTGTAATTAGTCCTAAAAACAGGGTTTCCCATCAGGGCAGCGGGGTATTTTAACGTTTTTGTAGCATGATTGAATTTATCAAAGTGTCATACTTCCTCAGGCTGTATTTTTCTCCACTGGGTTATTTTGTGAGTGGTTGCTATGGTTACCTGTTTTAAGCTAGCAGTGAAAATGTAAAATTTTCTACTTAAAAACTAGTTATTCATTGATCAAACGGAGTTTCAGTGTGAAAAAAACAGATGAGGAAGAAAAATATGACGAGCTGCAGGAACATATGAGCAATATGTGATTTCACGCCCCAAATACTCGGCACAGAAACATCCGGAGGGATTCTGTGTGCTTCAAATATTACATCTCTGTTTCAAAAAAAATGTTTAATAACAAGCATGGCAACAAACATGGCATAGGAACAATGCATGTTTAGAAAAATATATCTGCAAATGTATTTTTGTTCAGAATACACCATACATTCACGTCTAACCCCTACTCGATATTAAACATTTACAGTTCAAACAGTCGGGTCGCTCTGAGGTCGAAGGTCGACGTCTGGGAACAGGAAACAACCTGAGGGTTCCTTATCGCTAATCACTGTACGGCTGCTTCTTTATTGATTGGTTGATTCATCGTCACCCCCCCCCCCCCCCCTCCCCCTCCCCCCTTCACAGACAAGTGTCCAATTATTCACAATCATTATTTTTTTTGTATAAAATAAAATAAATAAAACCACTCAGGTTCTCATCTAAAATTACACGGCGATGAAACCGAAGACTTTTCTCTCTCTTATTAGAATATTTATTATTTGCCTGATTATTGTTTTGTTTGTAATATTGTGTCAAACATAAAATAGATGTATTTATGTGTAACCTCCTTGTTTTCCTCCCAAACTCCAGAATAATGCCCGAAGAAGAAAATGAATAGTTTGAGTTTGACAAAAAGGAGGTTGTGTTCTTTTAAAGTGTCTCCGTAGCTTCAACGCGGCGTCTTTTCTGAGCCTCGAGTGCCAGCGCCGGTCCCAATGTCTCTGAGGAGAACCAGGTCCAGGACCCTGAAGTCCCGGGTCCCAATGTCTCTGAGGAGAACCAGGTCCAGGACCCCCAAGTCCCGGCTCAGTACCCGGCCGGATAGCCTCCTTTCCTGGGGTCGGACTCGGCGCAGAGACGCTCCCCCTGCCGCACCACCGCCTGGACCACGGAGTCCGGGGTCGGCAGCAGCTGTGTGACGTGGTTCTTCTGGACCAGACCCTCCAGGACGCTCTGCCATGGTAACACACACACACACACACGGTCCACGTTAGAGGTCAACATATCAAAGTCATCAGTTATGTGTTTGTGATGATGATGTTCATCTTTTTGCACCATGAAAACCAACTTGATCATTCATGACCTTCATGGTCCCCAGAGGATGAACCCGAATGTCTTCGGTGATCATCTTACATTTCATCTAACGCCAACAAACGATGGAGATTTGTGGGGTTTTTCTGTTTTTATTTATTTATTTATTTTTTATCTCGATTTTGATTAAATTTAGCTGGCATATCGTCTGATTTGATCTTTATATATATATACGTATATATATATATACGTATATATATATATATATATATATATATATATATATATGTATATGTATATATATATATATATATATATATATATATATATATATATATATGTATATGTATATATATATATATATATATATATATATATGTATATGTATATATATATATATATATATATATATATATATATATATATATGTATATATATATATATATGTATATATATATATATATGTATATATATGTATGTATATATGTATATGTATATATATGTATATATATGTATATATGTATATATATGTATATATATATATGTCTCAGGAACTTCCACACATGGCCCACCTTCTCGAAGCCCTGCTCCACCACCGTCATGTTAGGGTTGAGCTGGTTGTGAACTCGCGGCTCCGTCACGGCTTTCTTCAGGTCGTAGTCGAAGAACAGCGAGTTGAGGATCACCTGTTTCAGACAGGAAAGAATACCCGGCTGTGATTGGCTGCCGGATGGAGGTGACGATGGTGCGTGTGACTCAGACGTACCAAGGCCGTCGCCGTGGTGATTTTGGTGCCGCCCGACGCTCCGACGACCATCTTGACTTTGTTATCCTTGTCGAAGATGATGGTGGGACACATGGAAGACAGCGGCCTCTTCCCTGAACACAAGCAACGGGGGTTTGACCTCTAACCTTTGACATCACAACGCCATCACAATAATAATACTCAATAATAACACACTAAAATACTTTTATTCTTCCTGGAAATCAGTATGACACCTGCTCACATCAGCTGGAGGAAGGAGGAAGAGAAGGGGGAGGAAGAGGAAGAAGAGAAGGAGGAGGGTGGGAAGAAGAGAAGGAGGAAGAGGAGAAGGGGGAGTAGGAAGAAGAGGCTGCAAGTGAGCTGCTATCAGACTCCTGACATTGACAGATCCAGGACCAGTGAGTGGCCGGTGACATCATCACCTCCTCATCACCAGAAACAAGTCTGGACCTGAACCTGAGAACTCGTCCACAAGTCTGGACTTGAACCTGAGAACTCGTCCACAAGTCTGGACCTGAACCTGAGAACTCGTCCACAAGTCTGGACTTGAACCTGAGAACTCGTCCACAAGTCTGGACCTGAACCTGAGAACTCGTCCACAAGTCCAGACTTGTGGACCTGAACCTGAGAACTCGTCCACAAGTCTGGACCTGAACCTGAGAACTCATCTACAAGTCTGGACCTGAACCTGAGAACTCGTCCACAAGTCTGGACCTGAACCTGAGAACTCATCTACAAGTCTGGACCTGAACCTGAGAACTCGTCCACAAGTCTGGACCTGAACCTGAGAACTCGTCCACAAGTCCAGACTTGTGGACCTGAACCTGAGAACTCGTCCACAAGTCTGGACCTGAACCTGAGAACTCATCTACAAGTCTGGACCTGGACCTGAGAACTCGTCCAGCCACACCTGGTTGGATGAAGTTGTTGGGCGACGGCGGGATGCCGAACCCGTTGGTCATGTACGGCGAGCTGAAGTCGTCCATCTCGTCGTTGAAGATGATGCCGGTAGACCGCGACATCACTTTGGACCCGAAGCTGCGGACGTAAAATCGATCAATCAGTTGTGAGTAATGATCGGCCTGACGGGTGATTGGAGGAGATCTTCTGAAAACTGGACCTTACTAGAGGTTAATGGTGCTGGTCGCCGCCACGGCGCTGCCGTCCTCGGCGATGACGGACAGGTGAGCCGTCCCGTGGTTGTCGGGGACGAAGTAGTCTGGCTCGTAGTAGCTGTCCGGGTGCGTGGTGTCGTCGGTGATCTTGCTCCGGATGCCGTCGGCGAAGTAGTCTGAGGTCATGTTGAGGATCAACTGAGGACAGGAGACACAAGTTACTGAGCCTGGAGGTCCCTAGACCTGGAGGTCTTGGGGCTTGGACGTCCTGAGACCTGGAGGTCCTCCCTAGACCTGGAGGTTCATGAGGCTCGGAGGTCCCTAAACCTGGAGGTCTCGAGGCCTGGACGTCCTGAGACCTGGAGGTCCTCCCTAGACCTGGAGGTCCAAGGGCTCGGAGCTCCCTAGACCTGGAGGTCCTTATACCTGGAGTCCCCAAAGCTTGGAGGTAATATTATCTAACAATCCACATGTTTTCATACAAGTGGATCTCTTATCTCAAACATCACCAGAGCGTGCAGCATCTGTTACCGTGGCGATGTACCTGGTAGGAAGTGACCCTTGACCTTGATACAGTGAAGATCTGATGTGTCATCATCATCATAATAATAACACGAGGGCTCACGTCGGTGATGTTGAGATAACGCGGGTCCCCGAGTCGGCTCCTCTTGGCGTATGCGAAGCGGAAAGCCTCCACGATCCGATGGTACGTCAGAGTCTTCTTCTCTGCCGTGGAAACGCTGGTCCCTGTGAAGTTGTATCCTGAACAACAACAACAACAACAACAAGATGTCTGCTGAACATGAAGAAGCATGTTTGGTTGAACGTGAACCCGCGACCTGAGGAGACCCGGCAGCTCACCGTCCACGATGTTGAGTATGAGGGCCAGCACAGGGCCGCTGGAGGGGGCGTCGGGGACGTGCATGGTGTAGTCCCCCAGGTTCAGCCTCAGGGGGTCCTGGTTCAGCACCGGCTGGTAGTCCAGCAGGTCGTCCAGGCTGATGATGCCACCTGCAACCAAGGGTTAGGAGATGAGGGCCGGAGCATTTTCCTGTCTCACTCTCTAAAGAGGAAGTAGAAGAGGTGAGACCTGCCGCCTGGACGTCCTCCACGATGCTCCTCGCCAGAGAGCCGTTGTAGAAGACGTCGGGCCCCTCCTCCGCGATCCGCTGGTACGTGTCGGCCAGCTTCGGGAACTTCACGATGTCGTTTTCCTTCAGTATGTGTTTTTGGGAATCGCAGAACACCTCGCTGAAAAGACGGGAAAGAACAGGTTAGATCGTAGAAATAGAAAAATGTCTGGTAATAATAAATAAATAAATAAAAATAAAAGCATACTTTTGCTTTATTAAAAAAAAGAAAAACTGAATAATTTTTAAGTTATTTAAAAAAAATGCAAATAAAAATATAATAATATTAAACAAATAAATAAAAATACTTTTTCTATTTTAAAAAATAAACATTTTCCATTAAACACAAAGCTACCACGGATGTATTAAAGGGATAGTTCGGAAATTTTGGACATAAGACCTATTTTCCAACTCAGCCGGTGTGTTTGAGACGTCTGGAGACGTTTTCAAGACATTTCATTCAGTTCTTCTAGTTGCCGAGTTCACTTGTGCTATGGCTAGTGCAAGTCAATGGTTCTAGTTAGCATGGCATTAAAAACACTCATACCGACTCCACAGTGCACCCGAGGCAAATCAATTAAAACACTAGACTATCGATGTACATATCTGTGTTGATAGAATAATATTTGAAACAAAACTATCCTCGCATCGCATGAATTATCCATTTTTTGAGGGACTAGTTTCTCAGCAGCAGCGGAATTTTACTTTGCTCCGTCGGACTCAAAACTCTAAGACGCGCTGCTCGGAATCCCTCCGGTAAATACACACCTGAACACTGCGATTTGTCGGCCCTTAAGGGAAAAGTTCGGAATTTTGGACATAGGACCTCATTTCCAACTTACCCGAGGTGATATAGGTCGGTGGAGACCGTTTTCAGCACAATTGGTCCAGTCCTTATAGTTGCACAAGTCACTGTTGCTAAACTGGTGTTGAGCTAGCGCACGTCAACGGTAACATCCAGCCTGTCTCTAAAAACAGCTTTAACTGCTCCGCAGAACACCCGAGACAAATGTATTATAACGTCGGACTATCGATGTACATGTCAGTGTTGGTAGAATAATTTTAGAAATTAAACCAACCTTGCATTTTCAATGATAAAACATTTTGAGGGACTAGTTTCTCAGCAGCAGCGGAATTTTACTTTGCGTGTTAGTAGTAGTGCGTAAAAACGAAACCCTACAGTCGTGACAGCTAGTACTCGTAGCAGCGTTAAAAATGTTTTTTTAATTATTCTACCAACACTGACATGTACATCGATAGTCCGACGTCATAATACATTTGTCTCGGGTGTTCTGCGGAGCAGTTAAAGCTGTTTTTAGAGACAGGCTGGATGTTACCGTTGACGTGCGCTAGCTCAACACCAGTTTAGCAACAGTGACTTGTGCAACTATAAGGACTGGACCAATTGTGCTGAAAACGGTCTCCACCGACCTATATCACCTCGGGTAAGTTGGAAATGAGGTCCTATGTCCAAAATTCCGAACTTTTCCTTTAAGCCCCCAAGGCTGTCTGAAAAGCCCTCGGAGCTCACTCAAACACCGGGCAGCCCACGGCCCCACGAACCCACAATTACGCACCGCAAACCCAGACCTCTGCTCCGTCCGTAGACCCGTAAACCCTTGGACGCGGGGGATTCCCTCCTTGCACCACCAGTCCCCGTTTGTTCGGTCCTGGTTCTCAGCTCCAGCGGGGGCTATCTCGGTCTCCACAGACGCTCGTTCACATTCTGCCCTTTGAGCATCCCTCTCGCGCAATTCTTCCTCTATATATTCAGGCTCGTACAGGTACGGTTGGGTTTGAGTCTTCAAAAGTTTCAGAATATTCTCCAAAAGTGGCCATTTCTGTGAGATTGAAGAAACAAGCACTGCAGGCTACTCTGCGTCTGTAGCAATGACAGCAGGTAAACAAACTATTATAGAACCGGTAACTTATGTGTGTGTTAAGTGCTAGGTGATATCACTCCGCCGCTGCCATAGCCTACTAGGAAGTATGACACGCTGCTGCTGCTGCTGCTGCTGAGACATAAATCCTTAAAAATGCAAGGTTGGTTTTATTTCAAATATTATTCTATCAACACAGATATGTACATCGATAGTCTAGTGTTTTAATTGATTTGCCTCGGGTGCACTGTGGAGTCGGTATGAGTGTTTTTAATGCCATGCTAACTAGAACCATTGACTTGCGCTAGCCATAGCACAAGCGAACTCGGCAACTAGAAGAACTGAATGAAATTTGAAAACGTCTCCAGACGTCTCAAACACACCGGCTGAGTTGGAAAATAGGTCTTATGTCCAAAATTCCAAACTATCCCTTTAAGAGACGTGAATGTGTTTCCCAGTGGCCACTCGTGGAACTGCAGCTAAAACTTCTCTTGGCTTTAAAAGCGATTTTCATTCAGATTAATTTCTTTTCATGTTTCTTGCACACTAAACATTTAGTTAAGCTCGGCTAAAGACTGCGAACTGGGACTGAAACTAAAATCGAAGTGCAGCTTGAACTAATCTGGAAGCTGTTCAGGCTGAACTCTTGACCCTCACCACATGTTGGCGTCTCCCTGAATGGCGTCCTTGCTTTTGGAGATGGCGTGGGCCAGAGCCTTCCCAATGGGGAATCCGCGTCGGGCCAACGCGATGCTGGGCTCGAACAGCTCCTTCCACGGCAGCCGGCCGTGCCTCTTGTGGGCCATCTCATAGCCGCGGATCTCCCCGGGGATGGCTATGGACAACCCACCTGTCGCCATAGAAACGGAGGCACGATAAGCATCAAAATATGCTTAGAAACATGCTGGTGTGTTTCCCTGGTGGTGGAGGTGGTGTGTTGGCGTCTACCTGTACGAGACAGCTTGGTGTTGTTGCCGAACATGTCCTCGGTGGCGTTCATGGGGGCCGTCTCCCTGGCGTCGATGGTTTCCACCTTCCCTGTCGAGCAGAAGAGAGACAGACAGGTTGCTGCTTGAGTTGTTGTTGTTATTTTTTTTTAAATAATAATTAATATTTACATTTAGGTCATTTAGCAGACGCTTTTGTCCAAAGCGACTTACAATAAGTACATTTGTCAAAAGAAGGAAACAAAGAAACCACAACGAATCATTGCCGATAAATTAAGAGCTAAAAAAAGTGTTAGGTCCTCATCTGAGTAAAGTAGTACCTTAAGAGCAACAGTGCTACGATCAGAGTGCTATAGGTAAGGGGGGGGGGGTGTTAGTGGGTCATGCTATGTAGAGTCAAGGTGAAGTCTGAACAGGTGAGTCTTCAGCCTTTTTCAGAAGATGGCAGTGACTCTGCTGTCCTGACATTAGTCGGGAGTTCGTTCCACCACTGAGGACCAGAACAGAGAAGAGTCTGGACTTTGCTGAGCGACATTTGTTTGATTTCAGCGATGGTGGTACCAGCCGGCCAGCTGAAGTAGAGGAGCCAAGTGCTCGCTTCGGGGCATGAGGTTTGACCAGTGTTTGAAGGTAGACGGGTGCCGTTCCATTGATGGCCTTGAAGGCCAGTGTCATCGTCTTGAATTAATAAATACAAATAATAAATAAATACAAATAATAAATAAATAATAGTAACGAAAAGTATACTTTATAGTTTTAATCTAAAAAAATTAAAGCAAAAATATTTTTTTTTCCTTTTTAGTTATTTTTAAATACATAATAAATACAAATAAAATATAATCAAAAATAGATACAAATAAAGTGAAAAAGAATAAAAGAAAAAAAGTTTTGTTTTTCACCCTCATTTAAAGTAAAAATAAAAAACACAATTTAGGGAAAAGGAAGACATTTTTTGTGTTTTTTGAGTGATGACCCACCCGTGGCGGCGTCGTAGATGACGAAGAACAGCCCTCCCCCGATGCCCATGCTGTGAGCGTTCAGGAGTCCGACGCACAGCAAGGCGGCGATGGACGCGTCCACGGCCGAGCCGTTCCTCTTCAGGATGTCCCTGAAAATGCACAGATGCATGTGTGCACGCAGGAAACCAGGCCGGCAGTCACCGTGGAAACGGAAGAGCATCTCACCTCCCCACTTCCGAACACTTCCCCGCGTCGGCGGCCACAGCGGCCTTCGAGTAGAAGTGGTCCAAGGGGGGAGGTGGGTTCTTCTTCCCCATGAACACCCCCAGGAACAGGCTCACCGCCGCCACCAGGAGGACCACCAGACCAGCAATCAGGGACTTCCCAACCATTTTCCTGAGACACACACGAACATGCACACACACACACACACACACACACGTATCAGCTCAGAAACCAGTGTTTTCCAGGAGAACCTTTCAGAGGAACGGCGAGGTGGAAACATCAGCAGCAGCTTCACTCACCTTCAGGATTTTCAGACAGATTGTTAAACATGGGACACACAGACAGGAGTCGACCAATCAGCTGCCTGCAAGCGATGACGGGGTGTTTGTGACTACGATGTGTCATCTGAACTCAAGATAATGAGCAGGTGCTTCAATCCAACATGTTTTTGCAGACTTACAGACAGAGGAGTAACCGCTGTCTGATGATCTGACTAAGCAGACGAGGGTCCGTCCTTTACCCACAATTCCTTGAGGCAGCAACATTAGAAGTAACGCACCTGTTTGATTGGTTCACTAAGGATTAATTGAAAAAAATCCTCTTTAGGAGGTGGGATTTAAAAAAAACACCCTTAAATGAATGAGAAAAATAGCCTGTCTGAGATAATTTACATTTAGGTCATTTAGCAGACGCTTTTTTGTCCAAAGCGACGACCATGAAGTCATAAATTCCCTCACCGCGTACGATGACATCATCACATTACACTCTACAATCAGATTAAGCAACGAGGAAACAAGCAGCTGATTTTAACTCTGAATCAGCTGATAATCATCAGGAGAAACCAAGTAGTGATGTGGACGAGGTCAGAGGTCATCGCTTTGGTGCATCAGGAACTACAACTACAACGGTGATTAGAACTACATCTCCTTATCTCCCCGACATTTATAACAAGTTAAAATTCCAAGATCTTCCTCCAGCCTTCGAGCTCACGTCATGGCGGTGCGTTCATGAAACATCCGTTCATGTCTGTGTCGTCTGGAGGCATCATGACGCCGTCCTTCCCCCCAGCTGGTTCACACATTACAGGAGAAAAGTCTCCACTCGCCGACCAATCACATCACTCTGCTGCTGCTAATGCTGCTACTGATGCTGCTGCTACTACTAATGCTACTGCTGCTAATGCTACTACTGATACTACTAATGCTGCTGCTGCTACTACTAATGCTACTGCTGCTAATGCTACTACTGATGCTGCTGCTACTACTAATGCTACTGCTGCTAATGCTACTACTGATGCTACTAATGCTGCTGCTGCTAATGCTGCTACTGATGCTACTAATGCTGCTGCTGCTAATGCTACTACTGATGCTACTAATGCTGCTGCTAATGCTGCTGCTGCTACTAATGCTGCTGCTGTTAATGCTACTACGAATGCTGCTAATGATACTGCTGTTAATGCTACTACTAATGCTGCTGGTAATGATGCTGCTGCTAATGCTACTACTAATGCTGCTACTAATGCTGGTAATGATGCTGCTGCTACTAATGCTGCTGCTACAAATGCTGCTGCTACTAATGCTACTACGAATGCTACTAATGATACTGCTGTTAATGCTACTACTGATGCTACTAATGCTGCTGCTAATGCTGCTGCTGCTACTAATGCTGCTGCTGCTGTTAATGCTACTACGAATGCTGCTAATGATACTGCTGTTAATGCTACTACTAATGCTGCTACTAATGCTGCTGCTACTAACGCTGCTGCTACTAATGCTGGTAATGATGCTGCTGCTACTACTAATGCTGCTACTGATGCTGCTGCTAATGCTTGAAATGATGCTGCTGCTACTACTAATGCTGCTGCTATTGCTACTGATGCTGCTACTAAAATTACTGTTAATGCTGCTGCTACTAATGCTGCTGCTATTGCTAATACTGATGCTGCTACTAAAATTACTGCTGTTAATGCTGCTGCTATTGCTAATACTGATGCTGCTACTAAAATTACTGCTGTTAATGCTGCTGCTATTGCTAATACTGATGCTGCTACTAAAATTACTGCTGTTAATGCTGCTGCTACTGATGCTGATGCTGTAACGCCACCTGCACACTCTGAGCAGAGCGACGCGGCCCGTGATGGGGAAGGAGGTGACGAGGAGATGATGGGGTGACAAGGAGGTGATGTCATGCGTTCCTACGGGCGACAGACTGGCCCTGTGTTGCTGATGTTCGATGTGTTGAAGGGTAGAGACCACCAGGTTTTACACTGAAATTAAATCAGTTTTACATCCTTCAAGTGTTTGGGCATGTTTTCTCCATTTGATGGGGGGGGGGGGGGGGGGGGTCTCTGACCAGAATGTGTATTTGTGTATCTGATGTGTTTTCCAGCGTCCTGCCAGAAGCCTCGTTGAGTCACAGCCAGCTGGCCGACCTCGGACACTCAAAGAGCATCAATCCTTGTTAGAAAGAGAGAAAACTTCTGGACTGATTCAAGAGGCGCCGCGTTAAAGTCCTGTTCGCTGATCGAGAACCAACTGAAAAACCACAGGAGTGGACGTCGTCATGGTCCATATTTGGACGGCGGAGGAGTGACGGGTGGATCTGAGGAACACCAGCTTTTTTTACTGAAACAATCATGTTTTTTTCAGTATGTTGATTATAAATCATAACGAAGGTCTGAGGATAAATACACCAACTTCTTACTTATTATTTAGTATTTTTGTATCCTTTTTTTAAAAATCAGGATCTGTTTTCATTTATTTACGATAACAAGCTAGACATTTTTTAAAGTCAATGATATTTACTATTATTATGATAATGGAAATAATGTGATTTTTATAGTATTATCAACAAATAAAACCAATCCCTAAAACATCTGCATCTCTGGGTCAAAGAAGCACAAAGACTTGGATGAAAGGAGGAGAATCATCAGCTTCCTACCGCGTGTTTTATTCCCTATTATTATTATTATTATTATTATGGTGGTGTTGCTTGTAGCAGAAGGACGTTCCCCTCTGGGCGGAGGGACGCCTCTGATTGGCCGGCCGCTCCACGTGGCTCCGACCCAAACAGACGCGTAGAGACGGCTGGATGAGGATGAAGCAGCCGGAGCATCCTCCTCCTCGTCAGCCGAGCCCGGCGGACCCGAACAGCGTCGTGTGGTAAACAAGACCGTCGAGGTTCTGCGGCGCGGACCAGGACCGGGACCAGCATCCGACCCCCCGAGGCGGATCATGGCTTTGTCCTCCTGGTGACGTCGTCTGAGCGTGAACGCAGCATCATGGGCTCCAGACTGAGCCGCCAGAGCAGCCTGGACAACGAGACCTTCTCCAAGAAGAGACGCAAGCTGCTCGACGGCGCCGGGGAGAGCGAGAGGAGCGGCCGGGGAGCAGGAGCAGGAGGAGGAGGAGGAGGAGACTTCCTCTTCGCCCTCATGCTGAAGTCGGACAAGCTGCCCGGGATGCTGCGGAGGAGCAACCACAGCCCGTACGTGAGGCGGGTGGCGTGGATCAAGGAGATCCAGAAGCTGCTCCGGGACCGCAGGATGGAGCCGGCGGTCGACGTGCTCAGACTGCTGAGGAAGGTAAGGACGGGGCGCGTGCACGCGGCGCGCAGCCGCACGCACACCTGTTTACTTGTCGGGCAGCTTCTTCTGCAACAGATGTGCGCGTGCGTGGTCACACTTTTGTGCGTGTGCACCACAGGTCCTGCAGCCTGAGTCCAGAACCTGGACCCCTGACCTCTGACCTCAGACCCCCCCCCCCCCCCTCTGCAGGCAGGGCCCAGTCTGCATGTAGAGAAAGTAGGCCAGTCAGAGTGTTGCACCTTGTGACAGGCGTGTGAGACGGGCAGCGTGGCAGGAGACAGGCAGGCAGCGTGGCAGTGAGACAGACAGGGAGACAGGCAGTGTGGCAGTGAGACAGGCAGCGTGGCAGGGAGACGGGCAGCGTGTTGACATGAACCTGCACATTTCACTGCCTCTGGATCATCCTGGTCCCCTTCAGTCCGGACCAGAGTCTCACCTCACCTCAGGCTCTTCTAACACATCCCCCCCCCCCCCATCCCTCTCTACCCATAATGCATCTCTCTAATGGCCTCTGCTCCAGCAGCAACAAAGGAGGCCCTGCAGTGTTCCATCATACAAAACATAATTCTCCTCCAAGAGGTTTTTATTATGGAGTCTGAAATGAGAAACTCAGACTGTCGTCACTGATTTCATCATCGTCTGTGAGACGATCCAACATTCACATCACGGTTATTCTGTAAAGAAATATATATCATCACAATATGTATAAAACATATTAAAACGCATCTAAAACATCCTGAATCACTTTGCATTTAGTCGGTAAACAGATGAGACTTTAATATCCTTTTTAGTGCAAAATAAAATCAGATTATCGTTAAAAATATAATATATGTAAAAATAGAAGTATTGATAATATGAAGCTCCTCTCTGCTGCCATTAAACACATCAAGGAAACGTGACATCATCTGTTTTCGGGCCCTCAGGGGCCTCAAACCTCCGTGTTCCGGTTTTAACGACCCCGAAGCCGGAGAGACTGGACCTCCTTAATCAGGACCAGGGGACCCACCCGGTCTGGGTTCAGTCTGTGTTTACTGGTGGCCTCGTTAAGTGAGGAGCTGCACTGTGTGTGTGTGTGTGTGTGTGTGTGTGTGTGTGTGTGTGTGTGTGTGTGTGTGTGTGTGTGTGTGTGTGTGTGTGTGTGTGTGTGTGTGTTGCTCATTAAAGTTGCAGAAGCTGCACAAGTTTGGCTCGTTAGGACTTCGCTGCGTCTAAAAGGTCCTGAAACCTCCTTCTGTTCTCATATTTACCTGAAAGCTGTGCAGTTCTGACCTCTGACCTTTGACCTCTTTGCACATTTATTTCAAACTTTTAAATCACATTTGATCCACGAAGGAATTATAAACTATTTGTTTTCACTTTCTTCACTGGGTGCAAAAACACAAAGTCCGCAAACCGACGGGTGTCGTCACCGTGACGACGTCACCGTGACCACGTCACCGTGACCGTGACCACGTGACCGCGACCACGTCACCGCGACCACGTCACCGCGACCACGTCACCGCGACCACGTCACCGTGGCGTCCTGATTCACCTCAACAACAGTGAAGGTGTTTCAGGTTTCTTCGTGACAAACAAAGAACGATGGCGTGTAAATAACCTTGCACTGCCCCGCGGCATGCTGGGACACCGTGGGTTTTATTATACATGCCAGAACGCACTGTTCCCTCTCTCTCCACTGCAGAGGGAAAACAGCTTCTGTCTCCTCAAATGAATATTTCAAACCAAACTCCGTCTCCTTCTCTGACTCTCTTTTCTCACGTTCAGCTCCCTGATTTGTGTTTTAACGTCGGGTGTCTTGATCTCGTCTCGTCCTGCCTGCTCTCTTAGGATCTGGGTCTGGAGGGAACCTCCCTCAACGACATCTTGTACAAGAATGCTGCCTTCCTGAACCTGGTGGACCCGATCTCCCACGAGCTGCTGCTCAGCCTGGCCCGGGAGATGCAGTGTCCCAAGAAGGTGAGCCCGATACCCGTCTTGCTGCTCCAAACATCAAAGCAGACGCCTAAAAATATATTTTTCCCTCTTCAATCCGAAGTCCGATCCGAGGACTCTGGATGCTAACGAGCAGCTAGACGGGATCTTAATGAGGACCGGATCCCAGATATTTACGGTTCCTGAAACCTTAAAGGGGACATAGTTAAACACATTTTAGGTTTCTGTCTCTTTAAGGCGCCTTAGTCTGCTCTGATTGGCTTGCGAGGCACACCTTTGCCAACGTAGTTCTCTCAGAGTATAATTGGAATCTGAATAGTGGCGCTAAGTCCCGCCCCTTCCTGTGGATCACCAATTAATTTCAGAAAAATCCAGTTGGTCGCCAACAGCGTGAGATTTTTTTCTATCCTGTCTCAGTTTGACGTCGTATTGCTTAGTTCCGTGTGAAACCGCTCAGCGATATTTGACCACTAGGTGGAGCCAAAACTACAATTAAAACCAGTTTAAGTTCTTAAAATTCACATGAATGAATCTTCTAACTGATAAAAACTTCATCTCCAGCACAAAAACAAGTAGCTAGATATGAAATGTCTCTTTACCAAAATATATAAAAACGACAAATTCACTTCGTCTCAAGAACATTTGTTAAATAATTAATGAGAAGTATAATATCTATCATAAAATAAATAATAATGCTTTCTGGACTTGAAGAATGATCTTTTTGAGTTGACAAACATCGGACGTGTAATTTGGTTATTCGTACATACGTTTTTCCAAAATAAGGTCCCATAACAGGAAGTGGGCGGGGCTTATTTGAATCACATATCAACACGTGATGATGAATTACGAAGTGTGACATCACTCCTCACTGTCAACTCTGCCCCGCAGGACGCCGACACCATCAAGTCCTCGGACAAGATCTGCAGACAGCTGATCTACCACCTGACCCCCCACTCCAAGTGGCTGAGGCAGAGCATGTCCCGCCGCAAGTCCCAGGTCTGGTGAGTCCTCCTGTAGACCAGCAGACCGGTACCAGACCAGCAGCTGTGCTAGATCTCAGTCTGGGTCGGCAGGCGGCCGCGGGCTGACCTGCTAGGAGTCGCCATGGCAACCGCAGCTGTCACTCATCTGTCTTTTACAACCGCTTAATGTCCGAGCAGCGGGCGAGAGACATTGCCGGCCTCCCTCTCTCTCCCTCCCTCCCTCCCTCTCTGTCTGTCTCTCTCTCTCAAGACGAGCTGCATTCTAACGTAATTACTCATCTTGATGAAAGAGCGGATTGCTTTTGAATAGGCTATTTGTGTGTGTGTGTGTGTGTGTGTGTGTGTGTGTGTGTGTGTGTGTGTGTGTGTGTGTGTGTGTGTGTGTGTGTGTGTGTGTGTGTGTGTGTGTGTGTGTGTGTGTGTGTGTGCGTGCGTGCGTGTGTGTGTGTGTGTGTGTGTGTGAGACAGTCTGACACCGGCTGAGACAGCAGGAGCAACATGAATCATTAAAACCAGAATCCACATAAAACAGAATATTAATAACCTTGTCTTCTCCTCTTCCTCCTCTCCTTCATCTTCGCCTCTTCCTCCTCGCCCTTGTCTTCTCCTCTTCCTCTTCCTCCTCATCTTCTCCGCTTCCTCCTCGCCTTCATCTTCTCCTCTTCCTCCTCGCCCTCGTCTTCTCCTCTTCCTCCTCGCCTTCATCTTCTCCTCTTCCTCTTCGCCCTCATCTTCTCCTCTTCTTCCTCGCCCTCGTCTTCTCCTCTTCCTCCTCGCCCTCATCTTCCCCTCTTCCTCCTCGCCCTCATCTGATCCTCTTCCTCCTCTCCTTCATCTTCGCCTCTTCCTCCTCGCCCTTGTCTTCTCCTCTTCCTCTTCCTCCTCATCTTCTCCGCTTCCTCCTCGCCTTCATCTTCTCCTCTTCCTCCTCGCCCTCGTCTTCTCCTCTTCCTCCTCGCCTTCATCTTCTCCTCTTCCTCTTCGCCCTCATCTTCTCCTCTTCTTCCTCGCCCTCGTCTTCTCCTCTTCCTCCTCGCCCTCATCTTCCCCTCTTCCTCCTCGCCCTCATCTGATCCTCTTCCTCCTCTCCTTCATCTTCGCCTCTTCCTCCTCGCCCTTGTCTTCTCCTCTTCCTCTTCCTCCTCATCTTCTCCGCTTCCTCCTCGCCTTCATCTTCTCCTCTTCCTCCTCGCCCTCATCTTCTCCTCTTCTTCCTCGCCTTCGTCTTCTCCTCTTCCTCCTCACCCTCGTCCTATCCTCTTCCTCCTCGCCCTCATCTTCTCCTCTTCCTCCTCGCCCTCTTCTTCTCCTCTTCCTCCTCGCCCTCATCTTCTCCTCTTCTTCCTCGCCTTCGTCTTCTCCTCTTCCTCCTCACCCTCGTCCTATCCTCTTCCTCCTCGCCCTCATCTTCTCCTCTTCCTCCTCGCCCTCATCTTCTCCTCTTCCTCCTCGCCTTCCTCTTCTTCCTCGCCCTCGTCTTCTCCTCTTCTTCCTCGTCTTCTCACCCTTCTCCTTGAGAGTGACGCTGATCTTCCTCGCTGTTTCCTTAATGGACGACGTCCCGTTAACGGATGCTGTGTGTGTTTGTTTTGGTTTCTACATCCACCGTTACGAACAGCCACGTGGGATGTTGCTGGCTTCAATTCAGCAGGTCTCTACTGGGCCTCTTCTGGGCCTCTACCAGGTCTCTACCGGGCCTCTTCTGGGCCTCTACCAGGTCTCTACTGGGCCTCTTCTAGGCCTCTACCAGGTCTCTACTGGGCCTCTTCTGGGCCTCTACCAGGTCTCTACTGGGCCTCTTCTGGGCCTCTACCAGGTCTCTACTGGGCCTCTTCTGGGCCTCTACCAGGTCTCTACTGGGTCTCTACCGGGCCTCTTCTGGGCCTCTACCAGGCCTCTACCGGGCCTCTACCAGGTCTCTACTGGGCCTCTTCTGGGCCTCTACCGGGTCTCTACCGGGCCTCTACCAGGTCTCTACTGGGCCTCTTCTGGGCCTCTACCAGGTCTCTACCGGGCCTCTTCTGGGCCTCTACCAGGTCTCTACCGGGCCTCTTCTGGGCCTCTATCAGGTTTCTATCAGGTCTCTTCTGGGCCTCTACCAGGTCTCTACTGGGCCTCTATCGGGCTTCTACCGGGTCTCTATCAGGCCTCTTGTAGGCCTCTACCGGGTCACTATCGGTTCTCTACCGGGCCTCTATCAGGTCTCCACTGGCCCTCTTCTGGGCCTCTACCAGGTCTCTACTGGGCCTCTTCTGGGCCTCTATCAGGTTTCTATCAGGTCTCTTCTGGGCCTCTTCTGGGCCTCTACCAGGTCTCTACTGGGCCTCTATCAGGTTTCTATCAGGCCTCTTCTGGGCCTCTATCGGGCTTCTAGCGGGTCTCTATCAGGCCTCTTCTGGGCCTCTACCGGTTCTCTATCAGGCCTCTACCGGGTCTCTACCGGGCCTCTTCTGGGCCTTGAGGACTTTAATGGATCTGGACCAGATGAGGGTTCTGTCATAGAGGGTCCGATAGAGAGCACCATGTCACAGAATGCCTCCATAAATGTTCAGTTGTTTTTCATTGATACCACTTATAAACACAGAAATGTAATAATATAATATATAATAAGAACCATCAGAGGTGAGTCCAGAATCCCACTGTAAGACAGCGAGACCCTGAGGAACACCACAGAAGAAGTCCGGCTGTGGATTTGAAAAGTCTTAAAAACTTAAGACAGTTGGACATTTCTAAAAGGATTGCATTTGTTTTCTCGGCATTTCACAAAATGTTCTCGCTGCAGTGAAACGGTTACCATGGAGACCAACGTCGTCACACAAGAATACATACAAATGGGCTCACCGGATCCTCAAGAGTCTCAGAAGCCCCTGTTATGCAACTCAAGACCGTCTCCTCTCAGACATGAGACACCTCATGTTACAGACCCTCACTTATCTTGAGGTCAAAGGTCATGGGACCCCTTTGATGCACACCAGTTTCCCCTCTCTGAAGTTTAGCCCGACGTTCAGCCTCCCTGCCCGACTAGCCAGCAGCCAGTTGGTACCGATCGGTTCCTCAGGTTCTGCTAGTTCCACATGATCCCAGATCAGCTTCTCAGCTGTGAGACTGAGACCTCATGTAGACCAGGACCACCAGCCGGGTTCCGTTAACAGACAAACACTCTTCAACTCCATCGCCTTGCTTTCTACAATGATGAAGCTCAGGGCAACAAAACGAGTGACAGGCAGAGCAGTGATGTCACAGTGATGTCACAGAGAGTCAGCGGGGCGCCACAACACCGAGTCACCTGATGACAGGTCCGTACAGAACTGGAGACAACAAAACAACACCATAATTCTGTGTCCTTATAATAATAGTAAAATATCATCTGCATAGAAACACACTGATGATCCATCAGGTAACACTTGTTCACCTATTTAACAATATATATTGGGAAACACAAAACAACAAAATTATTTTATTGTGTTTTTTATATCACAATCCAATGTTTGTTTGTTTTTATTTCTGGAAAACCGAATCAATTTCACCAAAATTCATCAAAAGAGTTGTCGAACTTAAACGAAGCACATAAGCAGAAACCTCGAGTTCCTCAGCGGATGTGATGACATCATCATAAACATCCTGTTAGCCTCAAATGTTCTGACGTCTGTTATTTTAAACCAGAGAAGGGGGTCCCCAAATAATTTGATCCAAAACTTTTTTCCTTACAGAATTTTAAAATATGTCCAAAAATCCACCTTAAAGGAAAAGTTCGGAATTTTGGACACAGGACCTCATTTCCAACTTACCCGAGGTGATATAGGTCGGTGGAGACCGTTTTCAGCACAATTGGTCCAGTCCTTATAGTTGCACAAGTCACTGTTGCTAAACTGGTGTTGAGCTAGCGCACGTCAACGGTAACATCCAGCCTGTCTCTAAAAACAGCTTTAACTGCTCCGCAGAACACCCGAGACAAATGTATTATAACGTCGGACTATCGATGTACATGTCAGTGTTGGTAGAATAAGTTTAGAAATTAAACCAACCTTGCATTTTCAATGATAAAACATTTTGAGGGACTAGTTTCTCAGCAGCAGCGGAATTTTACTTTGCGTGTTAGTAGTAGTGCGTAAAAACGAAACCTAAGCGCCCTACAGTCGTGACAGCTAGTACTCGTAGCAGCGTTATAAAAATGGTGCTTCAGTGTGCTCAAACTCCGAAATCTCAGCATAGCTGGCAGTGGCCATAGTCTCCTGTTATCCTGATTCCTTCCCGCTAGCATAGGACTGACAGCAGCTGAATAAACTTGCGTGATTGTCAGCGAAACCGAAACCGTCTTCCTCTGTAGCCTCACTAGCCCGGAGATAATATCAATCCGCCGCTGACGTAGCCTTAGCAACAACAGGGAACAAAGTATAAGCTATTCCAATGCCATGCAAGGTTGGTTTAATTTTTTTAATTATTCTACCAACACTGATATGTACATCGATAGTCCGACGTCATAATACATTTGTCTCGGGTGTTCTGCGGAGCAGTTAAAGCTGTTTTTAGAGACAGGCTGGATGTTACCGTTGACGTGCGCTAGCTCAACACCAGTTTAGCAACAGTGACTTGTGCAACTACACTCAACAAAAATATAAACGCAACACTTTTGTTTTTGCTCCCATTTTTCATGAGATGGACTTAAAGATCTAAAATTCATTCCAGATACACAATATTACCATTTCTCTCAAACATTGTTCACAAATCAGTCTAATTGTGTGATAGTGAGCACTTCTGCTTTGCTGAGATAATCCATCCCACCTCACAGGTGTGCCACATCAAGATGCTGATCTGACATCATGATTAGTGCACAGGTGTACCTTAGACTGTCCACAATAAAAGGCCACCCTGAAATGTGCATTTTTTTGCTTTATTGGGGGTCTGGGGACTCAGAACCAGTCAGTATCTGGTGTGACCACCATTTGCCTCATGCAGTGCAACACATCTTCTTCGCATAGAGTTTATCAGATTGTCAATTGTGGCCTGTGGAATGTTGGTCCACTCCTCTTCAATGGCTGTGCGAAGTTGCTGGATATTAGTGGGAACTGGTACACGCTGTCGTATACGCCGGTCAAGCACATCCCAAACATGCTCAATGGGTGACATGTCCGGTGAGTATGCTGGCCATGCAAGAACTGGGACATTTTCAGCTTCCAAGAATTGTGTACAGATCCTTGCAACATGGGGCCGTGCATTATCTTGCTGAAACATGAGGTGATGTTCATGGATGTATGGCACAACAATGGGCCTCAGGATCTCATCACGGTATCTCTGTGCATTCAAAATACCATCAATAAAATGCACCTGTGTTCTTCGTCCATAACAGATGCCTGCCCATACCATAACCCCACCACCACCATGGGCCACTCGATCCACAACATTGACATCAGCAAAGCGCTCACCCACACGACGCCACACACGCTGTCTGCCATCTGCCCTGAACAATGTAAACCGAGATTCATCCGTGAAGAGAACACCTCTCCAACGTGCCAGACGCCATCGAATGTGAGCATTTGCCCACTCAAGTCTGTTACGGCGACAAGCTGGAGTCAGGTCAAGACCCCGATGAGGACGACGAGCATGCAGTTGAGCTTCCCTGAGACGGTTTCTGACAGTTTGTGCAGAAATTGTTTGGTTATGCAAACCAATTGTTTCAGCAGCTGTCTGAGTGGCTGGTCTCAGACGATCTTGGAGGTGAACCTGCTGGATGTGGAGGTCCTGGGCTGGTGTGGTTACACGTGGTCTGCGGTTGTGAGGCCGGTTGGATGTACTGCCATATTCTCTGAAACGCCTTTGGAGACGGCTTATGGTGGAGAAATGAACATTCAATGCACGAGCAACAGATCTGGTTGACATTCCTGCTGTCAGCATGCCAATTGCACGCTCCCTCAATGCTTGTGGCATCTGTGGCATTTTGCTGTGAGACAAAACTGCACATTTCAGAGTGGCCTTTTATTGTGGGCAGTATAAGGCACACCTGTGCACTAATCATGATGTCAGATCAGCATCTTGATGTGGCACACCTGTGAGGTGGGATGGATTATCTCAGCAAAGCAGAAGTGCTCACTATCACACATTTAGACTGATTTGTGAACAATGTTTGAGAGAAATGGTAATATTGTGTATCTGGAATGAATTTTAGATCTTTAAGTCCATCTCATGAAAAATGGGAGCAAAAACAAAAGTGTTGCGTTTATATTTTTGTTGACTGTATAAGGACTGGACCAATTGTGCTGAAAACGGTCTCCACCGACCTATATCACCTCGGGTAAGTTGGAAATGAGGTCCTATGTCCAAAATTCCGAACTTTTCCTTTAACATGAATACAACCTATCATAAGCAAATATAAATCCTTCTGTTTGTTTAATATTATGTTGAGAAATTATGATGTACAAAAAACAAAATAGAATTTAAATTTGAATCTGTCAACAATTATTATTATAATGTCTTAGCATTGTATCCATACATCATTACAAAGTACTGTTATACATGAACTATAGGCTGCACTACACATTATTATTGTTTAATAAGGAACATTATGATATGTAATAGGGGGTCCCTCCACCGGGTCTCTATCTTTTCCTTCAGAAAATGATTGTAATCCAAATTAGTCAGCCAGGTTGATGCTTCAGGTACTTCCTGTTTCTTTGTTGACGATGTACAACAAGCCGTTAAATTTGTATGTTTTGTTTTTGTTATTATTTTCTTTTGGATATATATATATATATATATATATATATATATAGCTCATATTCAAAATGTGCATAATTACTATTTCACACAGATATTAGGAGCGATATATAAATTATACGTGATAATGTAATGAAGGGGCAGGACATGATAAGCATAGCTTCCTCCTGTCCCTCCTCGAAGTTGAAAGATTTTATTTATCTCTTTATTTTTATCTTTTTCAAAACTGTAAATATTGTACGTTGTATTTGACACAAATACAGATCAAATCAAATAAAACACAACGCCGCCGGCCGCTAAGCTCCGGCTGCTGGCTGGTTCGGATGTTTTGGCTCCTTTGTTGACACGACTAAACCCCCATGCTGGACTCTCTGTGTCGGCCTTCCGCCCCACGCCGGCCCATTTCCCCCCCCCCCCCTTTATACAACACAACATAAAACCGGGCCCTCGTCCCCGACTCACTTCCCGTTTTTTAGCCTGAACCGGACTTAAACGACCTCTCTCTCTCCGCAGTCTGAAGACAACCCTCCAGAAGAAGCTGTCCAGCGACTCCGTGGACCTGTCGGGCATCGCCCTGTCCACCCGCGACGTCCGCCAGGTGGCCTTCTACCTGCAGAGCAACCATGACAGCGTGGCGGCGGTGGACGTGAGCTTCACGGAGCTGCAGGACGAAGGCCTGAGGGTGCTGCTGCCGCTCCTCGCCTCGCTGCCCAAGCTCGGCACGCTGGCCCTCAACGGGAACCGGCTCACACTGGCGGTGCTCAAGGACCTCACCGAGATGCTCAAGGACCCCAAGCTGTTCTCCAGCCTGGCGTGGATCGACCTCGGCAACAACGTGGACATCTTCACCATGCCGCAGCCGCTACTGGTGGCGCTGCGCCGCCGCTGCAGCCTGAAGAGCAGCCTGCCCACCATCTACGAGTACACGGAGGGCCAGCCGTACTGCTACCGGCTGGAGACCTCCATCGAGGAGCCGAGCCACTACGATGAGGACGACGAGGACCCGGACCAGGACCAGGAGGACAAGTTCGAGCCGTGGAGTCTCGGGGAGAAGCAGCTCTCCAAAGACTTCACCCTCCACTACTGCGAGAGGTGATGGCGCCGCTTTTTGTCGGGTCCCACAGCACTCTCGTTATACCTCCTTCGCCCTCTCACCCTCCAACCACCCATGAGCCCCGTCACCCTCTCCGAAGGCTCCGAGGGGGGCGACCTCACATCGCCACCACGCTATTCCTAACCATGTCCGAGTTAACCCACGCACGGCGGCGGCAGCGGCGGAGGACTTACTGTGTTGGTGGATGGTGCTCTTGGGAACAAGGTGCGGTTTCATTGGAGGGGGGCTGGAAGAGTTAATGAACCGGTGCTCTCTTTTTCTCTCACTCTCTCTCTCTCGCTCTCTGTCTCTCGCTCTCTCGCTCTCTCTCTCTCTCTCTCTCTCTCTCTGTTGCGGTTAGAAGCCGAGGAGGCCGGATCCCCCCAACCCCCCCAAAAAAGTAGGTTTTAGATCAGGCGGTGTGATGGAGGAGCAGCAGCATCCCGGCGGTGGCCGAACAGGATCAGTAGGTCTGGGGGATCAGGGATCAGGGATCTGGGATATCAGGGGGGTCCCCTCTGGGTTCTCCGGCAGTACTGAGACTCTCTCTGGCGGGCGGCGGCCCGGCGCTCCACACCGTGTGTTCTCTGTTAATCTCCCAACAAAAGCTATGACACAAGTTCAACAGACTATACAGCCGACGACCCGCCACGTGACGCCGGCAAAACTGCCGCGTCCAGTACTTTTTACCGGGTCCCTCCCCCCCCCCCCTCCAAACGCAGCTCTTGTGTAGATGTAAATGAGGACAGAAAAAAAAACATGGTTCTCTCGTGTTTCCACGGGCCGATTTTTGTTGCACTTTCGGTGAATCTTAGCGGTAACCACGGCAATCAGCCGTTTTTGTTTTTCTACGTGATATGCGCCGTTGTCGTTAGCGACTGTCGTCGTCACCACGGTCAGACTGTTAACTGTCGGGTGTAGCACATAATCATGGAAGCACTTTAAAGGGGACTAATTTTATTTTTTTATATTATTCTCTGTGTACGTTGTTTTTAAACGAGAGATATTTATGAACGCGTACCTCGACGACCCGCATCACCAGATATATATATAAAATAAATGTTTACGTGTTTTAAAGGAAACCGATGTCAGTTACGGATTACCACCGTGATTATTTGTGTCGTTGTTTTTTTTGGTGTTTTACCGTCCGTCGTCCGACTCTGTAACCGTAACAACGACTCTATTTATGAAGCTGAACGATTCTCTCGTCACAATAAAACAGGAAATAGTTCAGTAGGTGTAAAAAATAGAGCAGACACATTTCCGCGTGGAATGTTTCGTTTGTCCACTCAGTTCGTAGTTTTCTGTCTCGTGTGTCAACGTCGGACTCGTCCTTGTAGCCGGTGTGTATTTGTCTCATGTCGATCACTGACTGCCAATAAAATAACCGATCCCAAAAACTGATGTTTGGGTTTGTTTGATTTTGAAGGTCTCCAAGAACGCACAGAAAAATCAATCAGCATCATTCAGCATTTTTGGATTTTTCGCCACCAGTAGAAGGAAGTGACCATATTTGGACTGCGGAGGAGCGAAGGATGGATCTGAGGAACACAAACAGCAGCCTTACTGTATCTGGATCCATCTGGATTCTGTTGTGAAGTTAGCTTCATAATTCAAGTTCAACTTTACAGCGAAGTGTTAAAGTCATCTTAGTAGCTAACTAGCATTGGTAGCGTGGTAGCGACCTGTCAATCAGCAGGTAAGCCCCGCCCCCTAAAGCATCCCCTGCTTTCTGGTCTGGTGGACTCTAAATGAACCATAATGTACTAAATGAACATCATGCTTGATTGAAGAAGACTAGAGATTGAGACCATAAACTCATGTTTACCATGTTTACTGAGATAATACATCAAGAGAGAAGTAGGACCATTTTCTCATAGACTTCTATACAACCAGAGAGGAGTCGCCCCCTGGTGGCCAGCAGAGAGAAGTAGGACCATTTTCTCATAGACTTCTATACAACCAGAGAGGAGTCGCCCCCTGGTGGCCAGCAGAGAGAAGTAGGACCATTTTCTCATAGACTTCTATACAACCAGAGAGGAGTCGCCCCCTGGTGGCCAGCAGAGAGAAGTAGGACCATTTTCTCATAGACTTCTATACAACCAGAGAGGAGTCGCCTCCTGGTGGCCAGCAGAGAGAAGTAGGACCATTTTCTCATAGACTTCTATACAACCAGAGAGGAGTCGCCCCCTGGTGGCCAGCAGAGAGAAGTAGGACCATTTTCTCATAGACTTCTATACAACCAGAGAGGAGTCGACCCCTGGTGGCCAGCAGAGAGAAGTAGGACCATTTTCTCATAGACTTCTATTCAACCAGAGAGGAGTCGCCTCCTGGTGGCCAGCAGAGAGAATGAGAGTTTATGGCACTACATTGGCTTTACTTCTCAGATCCAGAGGTCGCTACTTAGACTGGTTCTCTGGAAGCCTGAGACCTGCCACTGTTTGCCGGGGAAAGACCGGATGGTCGTCGCATGGGGGCCCTACCCATGATCCTCTCTGCTGCCAGACATGTTAATGTGGCATTTGCAGCAGGTGGCTCCTAAAAGGTCAGGCCTAGCATGGCTGTCTCACCCCCCGAGGTGTAAATACCACCTGACGGAGCAGCAGAGCCCCAGACCCATCACCTCGTTATCAGACCTTTTCCCTTCACCGCTAATTTATTTCCCTGGATTTTTAATCTAATTTCTTATTTTTTTAAATAAATTTATTTGGCTTTATTGGTTGAATTGAAAACATTTCCAATGCGTCCTTTGATCCGAGACTTGAAACGCATCATATTTCTTCACAAAGTTTCTCTCTAAGAGGAAAACTGCTCTCCTGTTTGTGTGACTCACCATCTGATCCGATTGTCTCGCTCCAGCTGCTCCGGCACAAAAATCCAGAATGATTTATGTAAAACGACACAGAAGTCTCAGAGTGTTCAGAACACTTTTAAACATGTCGAGTCAAGGAAACACTCCAACGTTGGTGGTCGTCGGCAGCGATTGCTACCAACATTTGTTGATTTTTGTCCTTTCCGTCTGAAAATAATGACTTAGGATTCAAAAATAATGAGCTGTAATATGTCATATCAGCAAATATTTTTCAGACTGGCTTCAATACTGAACACCTTTAGTCAATTTCGTGCACTTTAACGTTTTTGTGTCGAAGTCACTAAATACTATTTAAGACCTGTTTTTCAAGTAATATCACAACAAAATCAAAATTATTTTTATCATCTTGCAGAAAATTTGCATTTGACGAAGCGTACGAAAAAGATTTTATTTGAATATTTTACAGATCTATAGTAGGCTCTATATCTCATGTATGTGTGTGTGTGTGTGTGTATATATATATATATATATACAGTATATATATATATATATATTAACATGAATGTGCCACAATATGAAAAACAGGATTACTGGACAAAGAAGCTGAACTCCATTAAATCCATCATGTCACCGTCGGTCAGCTGTTATTCGTTGACTTGTTTATTTAACAGCTGTTGTGGTCTCGCGGACTCAGCAGGTCTCTGTAGACATTGGGTCCTGGTCTCAGTAGCCGGCTGCTTCGCCCATCTTCCTGGCGTCGGACACGGCACAGATGCAGCCGCCCTCCTTCTTCACAGCGTTGACCACGTTGTAGAAATACTTTGCCTTCCCGCGTTGGTGCCCCAGATCCTCCAGAGCCCGGATCACATCCTGAAGGGGGACAGCGAAGGGGGTACGAGACTCAGAAAGGAGATCTGGTGCGCTTTTCACCAAATTCACGCGTTTAATGTTTTACCTCATCGAAGTTGGGCTCAAACTTCAATAGATTTTGTGAGTCGACGAAGAGAACAGGGGCGGCGATGGCATCCTTCAGGCTCTTTCCGAACCAGAGGTTGTTCATCAATGCCTGGAAGACAGAAGAAAAACACACTGCACTCTGGGAAACGGGGGCAGTGGCGAGCACAGAAAAGGGCACGGGAGACGCCGCTGAAGGCCGTCTGGGACACGTACCGAGGTCATCCCCGTGGTGATCATGCTGCCGCCGGTCGATCCGATCACCAACGTCTCGGACGGAGACTTCAGCACCACGGGGGCCATGTGGGAGGGAGGCTGTTCCCCTGGCAACGCAACACGCAGGTACAATGTTTACGACGACCTCCATTCTTAAAAGTAAAGCTGAAGCTAAACTGCCTTAAACTTGTCATTCTCTCTGCTGGCCACCAGGAGGCGACTCCTCTCTGGTTGTATAGAAGTCTATGAGAAAATGGTCCTACTTCTCTCTGCTGGCCACCAGGGGGCGACTCCTCTCTGGTTGTATAGAAGTCTATGAGAAAATGGTCCTACTTCTCTCTGCTGGCCACCAGGGGGCGACTCCTCTCTGGTTGTATAGAAGTCTATGAGAAAATGGTCCTACTTCTCTCTGCTGGCCACCAGGGGGCGACTCCTCTCTGGTTGTATAGAAGTCTATGAGAAAATTAGCCTACTTCTCTCTAAACATTGTAAACATGAGAACTTTTAAAACATTGAAACATTACCAGGAAAGATCTCGTCTTCTCGGCCACAGAAGTCGGACAGCTGGTTGTTGAGGATGACGCCAGTCCGCGGAGAGAAGACTTTGGAGCCGAATCTGTAAGAAAATACGTTTTTATTATTTTCTGAACGCTAACAGTGATCCTCAAGCTCCATCTCTGAAACCAGTAACCCTTGCTGCTTGTATTTACCAGGCGTACCTGAATGCACCGTCTCTGCTTCACACTGTCATTTAAACACGATGTTCAGTTTCTATATTTAGACACTTTTTGACTCATGCAAACCCTTTTTAGATGATGAGTTCACTGACAGTCAGATCTATAAATAGACCACCGGTCCACGTCTGCTTTCTTCTGCTGCCCTTTTGTTCTTTGATTAGAACGCTTTCTTATTTGTGTTGACACACAGAACGAACAAAATCTGTAGGAAAACATGTCCTTCAACACAAAAGTAGAATATTCTATAGATTTACAGACTATGAACCGAAAAACACAACAACAACAAAAAATACTCACACTACCAAACTTGCATTTAGAGTTCAAAAACGAGAGGAAAATCTTCCTGCTGTATCTCGTCACGTAAACGCTGACACTGAGCTAAAGTTAATTCACGAACTTACGACGGTGTATCAGGGTCACTGTATGAAAGAAGAAAAAAACAGCCGAGAGAGGGGGGCAATATTCGGAGAAAAAAAGGTCGCAAATTTGCGAGTTTATAAATGTATAAAACCAATATAAACAAGTTGCTTGGTTCCGCTAACACCGGATGTTTGCCGTTGCTATGACAACAAGTGAAAGCTACTGCTAGCATTGAAGCCCAAGATCGGAAAATCAAATGAGGCTAGCGGCGTTTTTTTGCTCCCACAATTCCATGTGTGGTTACGAACAATCCCTTCAAAGTAAAAGCGTACTGACATGTGGTTGATGCTGCTGGTGACGGACACGGCCGAGCCGTCCTCCGCCAGCACCGACACGTGGGTGGTGCCCACGCCGTCCAGGTGTGGCGTGATGTTGTAGTACTGCAGGTCGTGAGTCTCGCCGTCGCTGATCAACCTGCGTACGTCGGTGGCGAAGGCGTCCTCCGTAAACCTCTTAGCCAGCTGGGAGGAGCCAAAGCAGAACTCACTATGATGTGACTTCCTGTCATAGTTGGTTTCAAACACTGAGTTAGTTCAAATACACACACACAGAGACTTTTACTCTATACTTTAAGTACATTTCAGAGCCTGTACTTTTACACTTCTACTTTTTCACAAGCATGTGTTTCTTCTTTTAGAGCACAAGTATGTGTACTTATTTTAGAACACAAGTATGTGTACTTCTACTTTTAGAACACAAGCATGTGTACTTCTACTTGTTGAACACAAGTATGTGTACTTCTACTTTTAGAACACAAGCATGTGTACTTCTACTTTTTGAACACAAGTATGTGTACTTCTACTTTTAGAACACAAGCATGTGTACTTCTACTTGTTGAACACAAGTATGTGTACTTCTACTTTTAGAACACAAGCATGTGTACTTCTTTTAGAGCACAAGTATGTGTACTTCTACTTTTAGAACACAAGTATGTGTACTTCTACTTTTAGAACACAAGTATGTGTACTTCTACTTTTAGAACACAAGCATGTGTACTTCTTTTAGAGCACAAGTATGTGTACTTCTACTTTTAGAACACAAGCATGTGTACTTCTTTTAGAGCACAAGTATGTGTACTTCTACTTTTAGAACACAAGCATGTGTACTTCTACTTTTAGAACACAAGCATGTGTACTTCTTTTAGAGCACAAGTATGTGTACTTCTACTTTTAGAACACAAGCATGTGTACTTCTTTTAGAGCACAAGTATGTGTACTTCTACTTTTAGAACACAAGCATGTGTACTTCTACTTGTTGAACACAAGTATGTGTACTTATACTTTTAGAACACAAGCATGTGTACTTCTTTTAGAGCACAAGTATGTGTAATTCTTCTTTTAGAGCACAAGTATGTGTACTTCTACTTTTCAAACACAAGTATGGGTACTCCTGGAGTACAGGACGTCTCTACCTTTGACTTGTCTCCATAGCAACAGCGCCTCTCACCTGTTCGGAGCTGAATCCGGGGTCACGGATGTGTTGCTTCAACCCGTTGGCGAACTTGAACGCTTCGACGAGCCGATGAAACAGCAGGTTCTTCTGTTCTCCTCTCAGAGACGCCGAGGTCACGTTGTACCCTGAGAAGGAAAAAAACTATGATGACATCACAATCTAAAGTTTTTCATCTCATCATTGTTGTCATGCGGTTGTTTTTCTGTATTGATGCATTTTAAAAGAGATTAAGGATGTTTCAAGTTTTAAAAAACAGCCGCTGACAGTTGCAGTGCCGGCTGCTAAGCAACGAGGAAGCAGCAGCAGCAGCGGGAACCTTTCATGACGTTGAGGATGAAGCTGAGGAGGATGCCCCCTGCTGGAGGCGGAGGGATGAACATCTGGTACTCTCCCAGAGGAACAGCCCAGGCCTCGGCCACCGTGACCCGGTACGATGCCAAGTCCTGAACCGTCAGGGTTCCTCCTGAGGACCGGCAGACGAGAAGCATCTGAGCATTGATCTGTTGGTTAGTGATGAGGTGAGATGAGAGGGTGATGACACACTACCTGCCTCCTGGATGTCCCGGATCAGGTCCTCGGCGATCCTCCCGGTGTAGAAGGCGTCCGCCCCGTGCTCAGCGATCATCTCCAGGGTGTCGGCCAGCTTTTCAAACTTCACGGTGTCGCCGGCCTTCATCAGGTTCCCGTTCTGGTCCGTGTACAGCTTCCTACGGGACAAAGACAGAGATGGACCGGTTGGACGTGGGAAGGTGGTTCAAGTGTTTCAGGTGTTACGGGTGTTTTCGGCGTTGGTACCGCAGTCCTTCCGTCCTGTTGCTGAGGATGTACGGTAAGTACCGCCCCTGGATCTCGGGGATGGGAAACCCCTCTCTGGCCAGCCGGATGGTGGGCTGGAAGAGGCTGGACCACGGCAGCTTCCCATAAAGCCGGTGGGCCTGTTCGTAACCACGGATCTCCCCCGGGACCCCGATCCACTGGCTCCCTAGGAGGACCAAGACATTTAAATATTCAACTTCTGTGTTCAGGCAGCAGATTTACGGCTTTTCATATCACTTAGATTGTCCACTTCATAATGTTTTACTATAATATAATAGAGGGAGGAAGGAAGGAAGGAGGGAGGGAGCAGTCTCTTCTAGTGTATCTCTGGAGGACTGGAGGACTAGAGGAATGAAGGACTGGAGGACCCGTCCCCCCCTCACTCTCGAGCCCCGGGGCATGCTGGGAAACGCCCGGCTGTTGCCGGATCAAAGGGCACACCGGCTCTTTGAAAACGCAAATTTTAAAGATAAACACTTGGCTGTTTAATGAGTACACAATCATAAGAAGCCATGACGGCGTTGCCATGACGACGTCCACGTCATCTCTACAGTGTGTGTGTGTGTGTGTGTGTGTGTGTGTGTGTGGGGGGGGGGTCTTCCTTCACATGATTACATCCAGACTTGACGGTGAAGGCGAGCGTGACAACAATGAGACCAGAAACATGTTCATGTCCAAGAAAGGACCGGTGGAGTCTTCAGGTCCTGGACTCGACATAAACCTCGACTCGTGCATGCCCTTATATGGTCAATGAAGCTCTCCATATGTGTGACCGTTAAGGCTCATCTGTCAGTCGGGGTGGGGGGTCTGCTGCTGACCCACCTGACCTCCCTGTCAGGGAGCGAGGAGAACCAGAGGAGCAGGCCTTTACCTGAAACCAGCTGGAAGGTTTTGGGGCAGGACTCCAGCAGGTCTGGGGGGATCCGCCCCGGAGCCGTCTCCCTGGAGTTGATGATCTTCACGTTTCCTATGAGAAACAAAGCAGATGTGGATCAAAGGGGGCGGGGGTCTCTGGTTAGTGTCAGGGGGTCTGGATGAGTTACCCGAGCTGTCCATCACGGTGAAGATGGACCCCCCACCGAGGCCCATGCTCTGCGGGTTGATGACGGAGGTGCAGAGCAGCGCGGCGATGGCGCCATCTACCGCCGAGCCTCCGTTCCGCAGCACGTCCCTGAAACGGTTCAGTGACGCGTCAAGACGGTCTGTTTGCATGTTTGTCATCAAGTACATTCATGTTTGTTCTGACGTCATTAGAGCACATTTACTTCTGCAGCTGAGCTCGTGATGATTCCAGCAGGAACACTTTGTTGTAGAAAAGTTACAGGATGAAACATAAACGCGTTGCGCGCGTAATCTGGAGTCTCCATGACGCGCCCGGAACGAGGAGCCACTCACCGTCCGATCCCGGAGCATCGTCCGGAGTCCGCCGCCACCGCGAGCCTGGAGAAGGTCCCGTCCGGACACTTGCGCCTCGCGAGCACGGCGACGCACACGATGATCGCCGCGGCGCCGAGCAGCGTGAGCGCGCAGCAGGCGCACAGTCTGGCCCTGGACCTCGGCATGTTCTCTCCCCGCGGACGCCTTCACAGCTGCATCGGGACAATAACTTCTCTGACGGACTCGAGTCCCAGTTTGCCTCATAGGAATGCGCGTACCTGGCTCCACCCCCACCCCCCCTCTCTCGTGCCCGAGAACGCAGGAGGAGGGGAGGAAAGTTGCTGGAACTTGTCGCCAACAACTCACCGCCCCCTCTCACTCGAACCCAAGACCAGAGGAGCTTAATGGCAGGGGTCACTGTCGAACCACAAGGTCGGGGGTTCGATCCCCGCCCCCTACTTTCTGGACCCCAAGTTGCTCAGGTAGATTGCTCAGATTGGAAACATGTTGACATTGCCAAAGCGAGTGTGAAATACAAAAACACAAAAAGGTGAGTTTATGAGGACCAGCAATGTTATGATATTTTAGAGAATGTTTGTGAACCGGCTTATTGTTATTGTGTTGTTATGTCTTCGCTATGTGGACCATCAGGTTTTTTTTTTATCAGTGAGAAGTTTCATTCGTGTGAACTTTAAGAAGTAAAAACAGGTTTGAACTCCTCGTTAGACGTGTTATGGCTCCACCTAGTGGTCAAAAACAGTTTTCTTCGGAGCTCGATTTCCAGATGTCGGTGACATTACTGGAAAACAAACAGTCAACCAGCAGGATCACATCTATAATGTCTAGAGGTTCTCATGCTCCAGGTACAGAGGGTCCCACTGCAGAGGTTCAGGGCCTGAGGAGGGGCCCGGGTCTCTGGGTCTCTGGGTCAACGGGTCTCCGGGTCAACGGGTCAACGGGTCTCTAGGTCTCCAGGTTTGGGCTCCGCAGTCAGATCCTTTAATAAAGGTGTTTTATTCATGTGTCATGAACTGTCACCAAACTGATCTGACTGCTGCCAGCCACCCAGGAGAGTCGCAGTGCATCTTGGGAAATGCTGTCTGCAGCGATATTGAACAGCAGCCGATGGGCACACGGAAGAGGGAGGCTCTCCTCGAGTCAAGGCGGATCAGGTTACCAGAGCAGCACCGGATGTGAGCAGATTTCGCCTTCAAAGTAAAATACTGGCTCTTGGACGACAGAATCTCCAGGTTTTTAGCTGCTGATTGTTTTATGCAACCAACTGCTTCTAATATCTTATCGGTCTATGACAAAGAAAAACATTGATCATTTACCTTATAGATGCTGAAAGGCAGCAGTGCATTTTGCTTGGAAAATTACTGAATGATTATTATAAATGTTATAAAAAAAGTCTAAATATTTGCTAATTAATGCATGTCAGCTCTTTTATTGGGGAAAAAGTTACATTTATGAAAACGACAAATTGTATTTTCATTCTTTTCTTTTCTTTAATTCTTTAATTCTTTTTTTTTTTGCAGATAGGTATTCTGCAGACGGTTGTTGGTGAGTTTGACGTCACCTAAAGTTTTTTAAGTCCGTCCCGTCTACAACCATCACCGCATCTTATCTTAATTCACTTCAGCAGCATCTGGACAGTTCGGGTTCTGCAGGTTTATTTGTTATAAACAAGTACAGGACAAAAAGAAATAACTCTGGTATTAACAAACAATAATAAAACAAACTGGTTGACTTATACTGACACCGGAAATCAAGCTTCAATTCTGCAAAGAAAAGTGTTTTTGGACCACTAGGTGGAGCCGTAACACTTCTGAAGAGGAGCGGAAACAGTTTTAGTTCCTAAAATTCACATGAATGAAGCTTCTGGGAACAAAAACCTTATTATATGAAACGTAACTATAGTTTCCATTCCACTCAGTCCAAAAATAGAATATGCAAAGTACATTTAAAAAGTACAAATTAATTTTGTCTCCAGAAGAAATTTTAAAAAATGTGCAAAATGGCTTTCAAGTGAAATATGTTAAATAATGAAAATGCATATGCAAAATTAAAAAAAGGACAAATTCATTTTCTCTCAAGAACAAAATAAAAAATAAAATGTTGCGCTAAGTAATGAAAATATTACGCAAAATAAATGTATAAAGTAGGAAAACGTAATTCCGTCGCCTACGGGGGGCGCTGCCTCCGCCTCCCGATGATACATTTTATTTTGAAAGCGCCCGAGCGGAAGCGTCGTTGCGCGTCGCCGTGGATTCTGGACTCTGGGTGTCTCCTCAGTATTTACAACAACACGGACAAAGACACACCGACGGGGACTCGAACCGCCGCCGGGACCCGCTCCGTACTTCCGTGTCCGCGTGCAGCAGCAGGGTGATGGTGATGGGTGGCGGCTCCGCGCGCCTCTTCTCCTCGCGCGCGTGCTGGAGACGTTTCCTCTACAATGTTGGCGACTGATCTCCGCCGCCGTTTGCACTGCAGTGGTGCCGCGTCGCCCGGAGGAACACCTGTGTGCGCCTCCTCATCCTCATCCTCCTCATCTTCCTCATCTTCCTCCCCAGCGGGTGTTGAGTAGGTATGGACGCACGAGCCAACGCGTAAAACGGGGGGGGGGGGGGGGGGGGGGGGCACGAGCCTGGTGGGTGCGGGGGGGGTTTGGGTGGGAGGAAGGGGTTTCTTGGTGGGGTTGATGGTCCTAAAATGGTGTGTGTGTGTGTGTGTGCGTGCGTGTGCGCGCGCGTGCGCGTGTGTGTGTGTGCGTGTGTTTGTGTGTGTGTGTGCGCGTGTGTGTGTGCGTGCGTGCGTGCGTGCGGGGGCGTCTTGACGCCGGCAGCAGACAGGATGTGGGGAGGAGGAGGATCTGCTGGATCCCGACCATCTTTGGTGATGGAGCTGGTGGAGTTGTGATCACAGTTGACGCAGTGCTCTGGCTGCTGCTCCGTTCGGATTATATAATCCCACTGTGTAATCCAGCCTCCTTCTTCTTCTTCTTCTGCTAAAACAGCATAGATTACCCCCCCCCCCCCCCCATCCATTTATGCAGCTCCTGATGAGCAATCTATGAATGCCAAATATACATGTGGGTGGATTTCACCACTGTTTACTGTTTATATAAATGAGTGTGTGCTGCTGCGTGTGTGGGGTGCGAAAAATGATGTATATTTTTTGTATACATTTTTATATATATATATATTTATATCATTTTATATAAAAGTAGATAAATGCAGTAATGTGGCCATGACTCATGGTTTTATACAGCGCAGTAAAGGCGTGTGGGAATCCCAAATTGTGTTCAAAGTGTGTGTGTGTGTGTGTGTGTGTGTGTGTGTGTGTGTGTGTGTGTGTGTGTGTGTGTGTGTGTGTGTGTGTGTGTGTGGAGGAGGGTGCAGTCATAGTGTGGTGAGTGTGTGTGTGTGTGAGTGTGTGGTGAGTGTGTGTGTGTGTGTGTGTGGGGGTGAGTTTCAGCAGGTGTGCTTTGTGCTGCAAAACTCTGAGGAGGAAGCTACGATTAACTCCCTTTGCACGCCGACGACCATGACAGCGAGCGGTTTGGATGATCCGCATCAAAACGCCGCATCCCCATCCTCCCCCTCCCTCCCTCCCCCCCCCTCCTCCCATCAGTCAACAGTGTCCTCCTCACCCCTCTTCCTCTCCCTCTGTCTCGTGTTTTGCAGGGAGGAGATTACCCCGAGGCGCCGTTGTCTGTCTGCGTTTGTCTGAGCGAGCGAGGCAGCAGCAGAAATACCGCACAGCCCGACCCCACGATGCTCGGAGAGAGAGAGCGGAGATGTTAGGAGGAGCGAGGGGGGCGAGAGTGTCACATCCAATCAGCTGCCTGCTCGCCACCGAGGGGGCGATACGAGCCGCCGGACGCCACTGACACCCCCCCGTTTGTGTGCCCCAAAAAACACACGCGTCGGCTGATCTTTTTTGTCGGGCTTACTTCCCTCGCCGTCCGGGGAAGGATGGAGTGGTCTCTGGAGAACGTCAGGGAGATGGTCGCCGGCGGGATGCAGTCGATACGCGAGTGCGAGGTCTGTGCCTTCGCCATCGCCATTTGTGTGCTGCTCCTCTTCATGTGGTACTGCTACCGGGTGGGCCGCGAGCACGGGTCCAGCCCCCTGCGAGGGCGCTACCTGGCCGGGCCAGGCCGCATCGGCGGCGTGGTCGGGGGCTTCATGGGCTCGGAGTGCCGCGGCGCCCGGGCCAAGGCCAAGAACGGCTCCATGCTGGAGGAGCAGAACGGCTTCGCCTTCTGCCAGTCGCCCGAGTGCTTCAGGTGCACCAGCGCCGGCGAGAGCCTGAACCAGAGGCTCTACCACAGCCTGCAGGACTACGCCAAGCGCTACACCTGGTCTGGCATGGGCCGGGTGCACAAAGGGGTCCGCGATCAAGGCCGGTACCTGAACAGCCGGCCGACCATCCAGCGGCCGGAGGTCTTCTTCCTGCCAGACCTCCCGTCGGCGCCCTTCTTCTCCCGGGAGGTGCAGAGGCACGACGTGGAGCTGCTGGAGCAGAGCTTCCCCGCCCTGCTGGCCGAGTTCGAGAGCATCTACCACCACCAGCCGCCGGCCCCCCGCAGCAGCGGCGGTGGTTCTTCGCTGCCGCCGGGCTGGAAGGCCAACAACACGCCCCGCGGCCAGTGGTGGACCTACTACCTGGTCAACCAGGGCACCCCTCTGGTCCTGAACGTGAGGCGGTGCCCACGGGCATGGAGGGTGCTGGGCCAGCTGCGCACCTTCATCGCCAACAACGTGTTCGGCAACGCCTGCTTCTCCGTGCTGACGCCCGGCGCCCTGATCACCGAGCACTACGGACCCACCAACGTCAGGCTGCGCTGCCACCTGGGTGAGTTCAGCATATTTGCGGGAGGAGCATCGCAGTGAATCAGATGCTGTTGTGTGTTGAGACCGGGGGGGATCTGGATCCTCCCGGGTCCTTATGGTTCAGTGGCCCGTGTGATAATGAGTGTTTTTCTAACTGCACCTGAGCTCCGTGACAGGGCTATAAATAGTGAGATGCATTTTTTGTGACTGTGATACTACGGGGGACACTCTTTCTCTGGGATATGGCACCTGGGTGGTTGCTAAGCAACACGTAATACTCTGGCTGTCCCCGTAATGACACATTGATGTTGTGTTTTTTTCCCTTCCGGCAGGTCTCAGAGTGCCCCCTTCCTGTGAGCTTGTGGTCGGCGGGGAGCCCCAGTGCTGGTCTGAGGGCAGCTGTCTGCTCTTCGATGACTCGTTCCTCCACAGGGCCTTTCACGAGGGTAAGAGGGACTTAAAGGGGGACCTGGTCTGGGTCTTCTTCTTCTTTAGTGTTTAAATAGTATGTTGTTCATGTAAAGGTGTCCGGAGAGTCAGAGCCCAAAGTCCAGGTCCAGAGGGCGTTTGAAAACTCACCGCCTCCAATCAAATCTGTTCTTCCATAAAGTGGTGATGTCACCAAGTAACTCATCAGCATAACATCCACAAGTCGCTTGTTTGTCCCGCCCTCGAACAAAGCTAGTCAGAGAGGAGCTGAGCGTGGAGGAGACAAACTTTAATGTCCTTCGAATGGACTTCGAGGCTGGGATTCATTGAGCGGTGAACCAATGAGAGCAGACTGGGCTTTTTGGGGCGGGAGGGGCAGGAAGGTCAAACAAGAGTGAGAAGCAGCAGAGCCTGATGGGGGAAATTCACTGAAGCATGAAAACATGTTCTAGTAGGAACCTGAAGAACAAGTATGAACCAGAACCGGTCCTCTTTCAAACCGAATCTCTTATTGCTCTTAATATTCCATTAAGAAGGTTTGACCTTAAAAATCTGACCCACAATGCTTTGTGTCTACAGGTGGTGCAGACGACGGGCCCAGGGTAGTCTTCATGGTGGACCTCTGGCACCCCAACGTGGCCGCCGCCGAGAGACAAGCCTTGGACTACATTTTTACCCCGGGTCGCCTGGAAGAGCGGGAAGGGAAATAGGCGTCGGACCCGGGAGACCGGATCGGGGAGCAACTCTTTTTCCTTTTTTCCTTTCTGCCTCCAGACCAGCTTTCACTTTCACCATGTACATATTCTCCGTCTCATACAGTATCTCCCAGAACCCCTCTGACCAATCATTGGGCCTCTTTTATCCGTCACGTAAAAGATGATCGCTCACACAGCTGTTACGTTAATGCTAACGCCACCGCGCTGACATGTGAGCTTATTTCCACTTATTTCATTTTTTAATATTTGAATGTTTAATGCATTTGTGTGGTTAAAAACATTTATGCATTTCTGGTAACATTTTCATTTCTAACGGTGTCTCGTAGCGAAGCGAACGTTAATCTCGCCGTTGGCAGCAGGTTTAGGTCCGTAGGCCTGTTCGTCCCTCTTCCTGATCTGGAGCCTGACGGAGCATCTATTGGCCCTGAGCTCCACCCGACACTCACTAAACATGTTGGGTAGAGCAAGAGATCTTCAACGTGGGGGGTCTGAGACCCCTAGAGGGTCCGCAGAGTTACTCTAGGGGGGCCCGATTTTATTTGATCCCAAACTTATTTTCTTCCAAAAATGTAAATATGTCCAAAAATCCACCTTAACATGAATACCACCTATAATAAGCAAATATAAATCTTCCTGTTTGTTTAATATTATGTTGAGAAATTGTGATAAAATAGAATTAAAATATGAATCTGTCAACAATTATTATTTTAGTACTGTTATACATGGAACTATAGGCTGCCCTACACATTATTATTGTTTAAAAAGGAACACAGTTTTATATGATATGTAATAGGGGGTCCCTCCACCAGGTCTCTGTAGGCCTTGGGGGTCCCTCCACCGGGTCTCTATAGGCCTTGGGGGTCCCTCCACCTGGTCTCTATAGGCCTTGGGGGTCCCTCCACCTGGTCTCTATAGGCCTTGGGGGTCCCTCCACCGGGTCTCTATAGGCCTTGGGGGTCCCTCCACCTGGTCTCTATAGGCCTTGGGGGTCCCTCCACCAGGTCTCTATAGGCCTTGGGGGTCCTTGGCCTGAAAACATTTAAGACCTCTGGGTTAGAGTGTTGCTACTTAGCATCTAATGCTAACTCTTACATTTCCCCCCTAAAGGGCTAAAAAAAACAATTCACCGTTTTCAGTCACTTAAGTTGCACGTTTTTATTCAAACCACAACACGGCGGTCAGTGTGGGCTTTTTCTTTTTCACCTTTTCTGTGGTTTTAGCGCTGGTTTAGATCAAACCACGCGAACGTGAAGCTAAAGCTTCAAACCGGACGACACCGATGTGTCGACTTCAACTGATGACAAGTGTTCACTCTGAAAACGTCGTATCGGGGCTTTATGACCAAACTGTTTCTAAATGAAAGAAGAAGAAAGAGTTTGATGGATGTGACGACGATAACGGAGGTCCAATGTTGATCATGACGTGAATGTTTAGAGACGCAGCTAACGTCTGTTGTACGGAAGAGGAGCGGTGCCTCATGGGAAATTTTCTTTCCTGAGAATCTTTTCTTTTTTTGTCAGAATTATGCGACGGTGTATTAGGGCCTCCATAGGTATAAAAATAAGAAATAAAAAAACAGGGGAAGGGGAGGGGCAATATTATGAGAATGTTTTTTTTTTTTTTTAGATTAAAGTCGTACATATGAGAAAAAACATGGATATTTGGAGGAACGTGGATAACTGATTTGGAGGCGATAACAGGATTGCAGTCGTATAATGAGATGATGCAATCGACTGAGAATATTTCACTTTTTTTCTTGTAAATGTACGACTTTAATCTCGAACATTTTGAGATTTTTCTCTAAATATTGCCCCCAACTCCATTAAAAAATATTACTAATAATATTCCTTCAATAGCCCAAATACAGCATCGTAGAATTGTGACTTCAAAGACTCTGAACTAAAAAAAAATCTTCCTATGGCACTAATCGTCTTCCGTACTGCCGGTGTGTAGTTTATTGTGCAAAAAAAAAAAAATAAAGAATCCTGCTTTCTAAGCCGTGGTTAGATAAGCACATTTTTAGGCCTGTGCTGTAACACTGAGATGAAGCGTTTTTGGTAAATTTACTAAACTCTTGTAATTTGGTTGTATTTGATATCGAGGTTTGTATTTCTGTAAATAAGGTCGATGATTTGAGATGATTGTCTTCAATGCTATAACTATTGTGTTGTCTGGATTTACAGCTGAAAGGGATCGTTGCGTTTCATCCTCCGTTTCTCAAATAAACCCATGAACTCATCCCGGTAGATTTCCATTTGTGGATCCTGTAAAAATGCTTATGAAGTATTTTTCTCTGTTCTGTGCATTTATTTTTAATCACTCCGTAACTTTGCAGCGCCATATTCGGTATCCATTATTAAAGCCGCGGTCCTTAATTCTCCGACAGCACCTCATGGAAGTGTGTGTGTGTCTGTGTGTGCACGCACAAACGTAACCTTTCAGCAGCTTCGCATCTACTCGATTTGCAAATGTTTACAAAGTAATTTACAAGTAATTTACAAAGCTGTTTACAACGCGGGACGCCGCCGACACTCACATTGAGATGTCCATAAATTAGGTTTAAAAAATCACGAGTTACGAAAAACTGTCATTCCCCCGAAGCATCTGCTTTTACATATATATATATACAGTGTGTGACGGGGCAGCCATGTTGTTTACATTAGGGTGGAGGATTTTGTCCTTTACCACGTTCTTGTGTGGATTTTGAACAGTATTTCTGTACATTTAATAAATGGTCGAGTATCTTATTTAACCAGCTGTTGTCGCTTTTTATGTGAAACCAGATGTTTGACTTCACACTGTGTGCATGCTCTTCAAACAGGACCTATTATTATTATTATTGTTATTATTGTTATTCAGGTTCCTACTAGAACATCTTTAAATGCTTTAATGCTAAATAATTTACTTATTTTCCCATCAGGCCTTGCTGCAGCGGCTCTTCTCAGCCTCTCTCTGAAACCTCTGTTTGACCTCCTGCCCCTCCCTCCCAAAAAGCCCAGTCTGCCCCGCCCCCTCACCAGAGCCAGATACCAGGAGTTGTTCTGCTGAGGAATAATGATAAAAAAAGAAGTCCAGATGAAGTTCACCTTCCACGCTTACTAGCTCCGTTTGGGGGCGGGACTAACTAGCGGCTGGGCGGATATTATGCTAATGAGTTACTAAGTGACATCACTACGTTACGGGAGAAAAGATTTGAATTGCGGCGTTTGAATCAGTTTCTGTGGGGGAGAGGAACTTCCTCTGGACCTGGACTTTAGACCCTGACTCTCTGGACACCTTTTACATGCAAACAAACTCTAAACACTGAAGGAAATGAAGGAAGCAGAAAAGCATTGTGGGTCGTCTTTGATCAAACTGAACCTCCGGCATTGAATAACGGCGTCCTGAAGGAGTCGAGCGCTTCATTAGAGGAGGTTTAAGCTGCTTTAGAACTGATAACAACAGCGAGAGGACAGAAGGTTTTCAGTGGGATGCAGTTTCAAATTGTTGCCACCGGGGGGTGTCAGCTACTTCCTGTCACAGTTATGGAGGAACGCCAGAGCGTCTTCGTTATCCATAAATGTGGACTAACCATGCTTCAGGTTAATATTTGACCTTTAAATCCGGCTCTGCAGCCAAACGAGGATTCACAACACAGCATACGTTGTCCTTTGTGGGCCGAGTATAAAGAGACAGACAGACACACGACTTTCACCCAGGAGAAGGCTGTTCGTGTCCCGTGCTAAAACTTAAAGTCGCCAGTCACGTTAATGTCCCGCTCTTTCCCTTAAAGCCAATGTGTTCATGTGATGTGCATGAAAGTTAGAAATGTTCCGAACTTTTCAGCGTGAAGGGGCGGAGTCAATGTCACACTTTACCCCAGCAGCCAATCAAGTCGACCAGGAGGCGGGCTCTACTACTTCCTTCCAGTGTTGATGGCGACACGTGCTAGGAGTGATGAAAGGTTGGTATTAGTGGTTTTAATTAGGATGAACTACAAATGTGTTTCTTTTTATGATATTTTTCCTTCATCCAACAGCATCGTCAAACATCCGATCAGCTGCCAAGTGGCGTTCCTGTGAACTTCCTGTGAGTATCTCTTTGGGGAAACAGGGAGGCGAGACTTAACGTTGGGAGGAATTTGATTTGATGGCTGGTAGCTCACAACCTTCTCTAGCTCTGATTGGTCGATGGATGGACGTCACGATATCATTAGTGGAAATTGGTCGGTACTTGCTGATGCTAGCCACTCATAGTTCGTTTTTCTGGGCAAACAAACAAAATATCGGATTTTGATAATAAAATACGGAGAAATGTATATTTCTGTCGATTAAAATCCCCAAACTTGATCGGGACCTGACTCATACAGCTGAGCTAGTGTGAGTCATCACAGTGTAGAATAACTGAGGGGGGTTTATTGCCTCAGATATAAATAATAAAATAATATTCCGTCCACTAGGAGGACAGACAGTAAAATAGACCTGAATGTTGTTATTATCTTATTACCTATGTTAATTTATGATATGATGGATTACATTGTTTGTGTTTCTACATCCGGGATATATCTGTGGGCTTTATATTTCATCTGTACTGATCCGAAGACAGTTTGATATCTTACTACCGTCCGCAGCCACGTCACGGCCACGCGGACAGCATCAATGAAACGGGGACGCGCTCGGCTGTCTGCGCGCGCGTCGGCCGCGCTGCACCGCACAGGAAACCAGGTAGCCGAAGTTAACGGGGGCTCCGCTATGCTAACGTGAGACGACTATGGAGGGGGGACCCGCCAGACCCGCCAGACCAGACCCGCAGCCATGAGCGCCTCCTTTTCCAAATCTGAATCCACGACCTCCTTGCTGAAGTCTGCGGCGAGGAGACCGACACACCTCCCTGAACGCACCGCAGAGAGCCGGAGGAGTCAGCATCAGCACCAGCACCAGCACCACCACCGTCCCGCGGCGCTCCAGACCAGCAGCAAAGCCGAGGAGTCCTTCTGGTCGGCCGAGTGCGACATCAGCGCCCGGAGACCCCTGTGCCACCCGTCCGTCCTCGGAGACCCGGACGGTAGTAGTGATGCAGCTGCGGGGGTCAAGTGTAAGTCACGTGCCCCCCACGGCCAAGTCCCCGACCCGCCGGAGCCGAACGGCGACGCGAGCCGAGGCGCGCGGGAGCGCTGCAGGGCGTCCAAGCCCACCGCACACCGGCACCACCACCGCAGGAAGCACCGGCAGGAGGACCGTGCATCGGCGGGGGCGGCGGCTGGGGCGGCGGGACCACCTGAAGCACCCGAGCATCCGCGTCGCTGCACGCACGCGCGCGCACGCCCGGTCCCCAGGGTGCCCTCCCTGTCGGACAGCACCGACGACAGGGCTCCTCTGTGCGAGCCGCGGGACCACAAGGGGTCCGGTTCGGCTCACGGCAGCGTTCCGGTCAGCAGTCCGACCCCGTCCTCGTGCTCCCTGGTCCCGCTGTCCAGCAGGTCCTCGCGCCGGTCCCGGAGGTCCAGCGCCGCGTCTTCCGCGTCCGACGTCAATTTACGCACCATCCTCAACTCCCTGTTCGGGCAGGTAAGACCCGGATCCGGATTATCATCAGTTGGTTCAGCAGCACAACAGAAACCAGGTCCCAAATGATGTCAAACTTAATTAGTAGATGATTCTAATAGGAAGCTCACTAATTGATCACGTGATTGACGGCCCATCAATGTCTCTAATAGGCTCAATCTAAAAATAGAAAATGCATTAAATTTGGCTTGAAAACACATGAAGCGTTGCTGTTTACGTTCAGAGGAACAGGCTCCTTATGTAATCTGTAACTACAGCACCTCCTCCACCTCCTCTCCCTCCTCCTGCCTCGCTGAGTGGATGAGAGGTGGAAGTCTCTGATGTGCTAATATGGATTCGGTCAAAGAAAAATACATCAACGTCCTTGCGTCACTAAATCACCAACGCTGCAGTGAAGTCGCTATTTTCAGCCTTTTATTATTCACACAAAAGAGGAAAAAGACTTTAATAATAGAAAGCTACCGGTTCTGGTGGGATGTTCAGGATTTGGATCAGGAACCAGCAGGTGAACCCTCAGATATGAAACAGACACGGAGCTCATCCATGAAAACATGGAAGCATCGCTGTGAAAACATGATTGTGACCTCCAAGCGGTGAGACTGAACGATGCCTTCCAAGTCCATCTTTAGTGTTCCTCTCCGTGTGGAGCGATGGTGATGGTGATCAGGGAGGAGAAGAGTTTGGAAGCTTTGTGTTTATTCTGGTTATCTGGTCAGACATCTGTGTGCTCGTGGAGACTAACGGTCTGTTTGTTCCTCTGTGATGCTGCTGGAGGTCACCGTGACCTTGTCTGGGCCTGCAGAGGGCAGCCGAGGATGTGAGGCAAGAAAAACATATGCAGAAATATATGAATCCAGAAGGAAATAGGTCTTTACATGGACGTCGTCATGGTGACGTCACCCGTTGGTTTAATAGACTAAGGGTTTGAACTTTGGCATCTTTTTATTTCTGCAACCAGTGAAGGAGGTGACCATATTTGGACTGGAGGAGCGACAGGTGGATCTGATGAACACAAGCGGCACCCTTACTGGATCTGGATCCATGTGGATTCTGGTGTGAAGCTGCAAAGTTAGCTTCTTTAATTCAAGGTCAACTTTACAGCTATTGTTGAAGTCATCTTAGTAGCTAACTAGCATTGGTAGCGTGGTAGTGACCTGTCAATCAGCAGGTAAGCCCCGCCCCCTAAAGCATCCCCTGCTTTCTGGACCCTAAATGGACCATAATGTACTAAATGAACATCATGCTGGATTGAAGAAGACTTGAAACTAGAGATTGAGACCATAAACTCATGTTTACAATGTTTACTGAGATAATACATCAAGAGAGAAGTAGGACCATTTTCTCATAGACTTCTATACAACCAGAGAGGAGTCGCCCCCTGGTGGCCAGCAGAGAGAAGTAGGACCATTTTCTCATAGACTTCTATACAACCAGAGAGGAGTCGCCCCCTGGTGGCCAGCAGAGAGAAGTAGGACCATTTTCTCATAGACTTCTATACAACCAGAGAGGAGTCGCCCCCTGGTGGCCAGCAGAGAGAAGTAGGACCATTTTCTCATAGACTTCTATACAACCAGAGAGGAGTCGCCCCCTGGTGGCCAGCAGAGAGAAGTAGGACCATTTTCTCATAGACTTCTATACAACCAGAGAGGAGTCGCCCCCTGGTGGCCAGCAGAGAGAAGTAGGACCATTTTCTCATAGACTTCTATACAACCAGAGAGGAGTCGCCCCCCTGGTGGCCAGCTTTTCGTGTCAGTGAATCTTTTCATCGCTCACCAGAGTTTGGTCGGAGTCACGGGTCGGGTGAAATACCTCACAGACATCTTCTTTTCCTTTAATAGGCATCATTTCTGTTTCCCTGCTTGGCCTCTTTTCCCTCTCTCTCTCTCTCTCTCTCTCTCTCTCTCTCTCTCTCTCTCTCTCTCTCTCTCTCTCTCTCTCTCTCTTCGGCTGCTCTTATACTATTCCTACCTTCGCTCGCCCGGGTCGGTGCTCTCCACTGTTTCTCACCCAGCTGTAGTCCAGCACCGCCGGGTCTTCATGGGTCTGGCTCTCGTTTGCACTCGTCTCACAATCCGAGCCGCAGACTTACGAGAGAAAAGGTCCTCATGGTCCTTTATAGAGTCTCTTTTCTCCTCTGGTCTGATGGGAAACTGCTTGGACTGGCCTCTGAGAACGGTAGGCTGGTCTCCCATCACTCCCAGTCCTCCCTGGGCTTTACTTTGGTAGGCTTGTTAAACTGGAAACTGGACAGAAAGTCTTGCATGCGGTTGTGTTTGTTGTGAGTCAGCTATCATGTTGCAAAGTGGATTTAGAAATAGATTTATATTGTTTTGTTATGATCTTTACAAAAGCTTCAGAGTTATTCCAGAAAGTTTTGCATTATTGATATCCACGCTGTTTTATATTCTCCAGTTCGTTGAGTTAAACATGTTAAGTTCATGTATTTTTTGAGTACCGTACGTCTTTCCGTGATCACAACATATGCAGCCGGCTCTCTCCGGAGCTTCAGCTCTTCATCTCTCAGCTTCCGAGTGTGTTTACTGTTCCTGTGACAGTGTATAAGTGTGAGCTGCCGGCCCGACAGCATGGCCGGTAAACTGTTATGAGTGATGAGTGGAAAGTTGGCTGTATTATTCTTGTGTTTTGCGTTTGACATAATAGAGAGGTTCACTCGTGTCTTTGCATTTAATCTACCGCGTCGTCTCTGACTCTCACCTTGTGTATACCTTTAAATCCACTCTGGTCTCTAAGATGCTCCAGGATGCCGAGGCGAGGTGCCGAGGGGTGCTCACCTGCGAGGAGATGGGCCGGGCGGGGTTTCTGGGGCCGTATCAGGACGCCGTCGTTTCCATGACACAGAGCTGCGTTCTGGTGAGCAACATGCGGTTGCAAACCTGTGTCTTCCTGAGTAAAGCCGCGGCCACGTGCAGGCAGGCTGTACGTAAGTCTGGGAACACTACTCTCTCACCTGTCTGTACCTTTCAGCACAATGTCTAACCCAGATAGAGATCTATACCCCACCTGCAACAGCTCATGAGAAAATGGTCCTACTTCTCTCTGCTGGCCACCAGGGGGCGACTCCTCTCTGGTTGTATAGAAGTCTATGAGAAAATGGTCCTACTTCTCTCTGCTGGCCACCAGGGGGCGACTCCTCTCTGGTTGTATAGAAGTCTATTACAAAATGGTCCTACTTCTCTCTGCTGGCCACCAGGGGGTGACTCCTCTCTGGTTGTATAGAAGTCTATGAGAAAATGGTCCTACTTCTCTCTGCTGGCCACCAGGGGGCGACTCCTCTCTGGTTGTATAGAAGTCTATTACAAAATGGTCCTACTTCTCTCTGCTGGCCACCAGGGGGCGACTCCCCTCTGGTTGTATAGAAGTCTATGAGAAAATGGTCCTACTTCTCTCTGCTGGCCACCAGGGGGCGACTCCTCTCTGGTTGTATAGAAGTCTATGAGAAAATGGTCCTACTTCTCTCTGCTGGCCACCAGGGGGCGACTCCTCTCTGGTTGTATAGAAGTCTATGAGAAAATGGTCCTACTTCTCTCTGCTGGCCACCAGGGGGCGACTCCTCTCTGGTTGTATAGAAGTCTATGAGAAAATGGTCCTACTTCTCTCTGCTGGCCACCAGGGGGCGACTCCTCTCTGGTTGTATAGAAGTCTATGAGAAAATGGTCCTACTTCTCTCTGCTGGCCACCAGGGGGCGACTCCTCTCTGGTTGTATAGAAGTCTATGAGAAAATGGTCCTACTTCTCTCTGCTGGCCACCAGGGGGCGACTCCTCTCTGGTTGTATAGAAGTCTATGAGAAAATGGTCCTACTTCTCTCTGCTGGCCACCAGGGGGCGACTCCTCTCTGGTTGTATAGAAGTCTATGAGAAAATGGTCCTACTTCTCTCTTGATGTATTATCTCAGTAAACATTGTAAACATGAGTTTATGGTCTCAATCTCTAGTTTCAAGTCTTCTTCAATCCAGCATGATGTTCATTTAGTACATTATGGTCCATTTAGAGTCCACCAGACCAGAAAGCAGGGGATGCTTTAGGGGGCGGAGCTTACCTGCTGATTGACAGGTCGCTACCAATGCTAGTTAGCTACTAAGATGACTTTAACAGCTTCACAGCATGATGGTCTATAACGCTGGGTTAGTGACCATCAGTTGTACACTTTTCAAGATGCATTGTGGGATACTTGAGTTTACTTCATAGATATGAGAGTGGAGTCGATGTTCTCTGAGGATTTCTTTTCAGAACAACTTCCTGTTCTCGGATACTCATTTACAACCCGCAATCAATCAATCAATCAATCAATCAATCAATCAATCAATCAATCAATCCATCAATGCACAGGTGAATTTCACAATTTGTTTCCACTTTTAAGTCCAGTAATGGAGGTGATTTTAAGTTGATGAGGTCATGATTGTCGGATCGGCCGTTGACGCGTCCTCCTGCTCGTGTGTTTTCTACGTGAGCGGTTCCGGTCAGACAGTCCTTTCTTGCTTGATGTCAACACTCGGTGTTGTGTTTAGACTCCTCGCTGCTCCTGCTGTTTAACCCCTGAGGGCTTCTGGGATATGTCTGCCTCCCTCTCTGCCCTTTAAAGGTTGCGTTCATTATGAGCGAGCGCCATGGGGGGAAATAAAATAGACACCTTCACATTCTTCTGTGAACTCTGAGGGTTGCGTTTCCCGCTCGTGCTTTCGTGAGGAATTTATAAGTATTTCTATACCGGGAGTGTTTTTTTGTCATCGTGCGATCGCTTCAGACGCCTTTTTCACCCAGAAAGCTGAGGGTTGCTATGGAGGAAGTTCATGATTTGGGTTCGGGCTTCACTCGGGTGTCGGTACGTTTCGGAGGCAGCTCAGATACAGACTCGTTCTGTTCGTTGTGATGTTTCATCACGTTTCATCATGTGCTTCTGTTGTTGTTCCAATCGATGATTTCTTGCCGTCTCTTCACAGGACCGAGAGCTTCGGCCGGAGGAAATGGATGGTGAGTTTCAAACAAAACGTAGATTATTTTGGTCAAAGTGCTTTTGCAGAACAAACAGAAAGGTTGTGGATGCGGCGACAGGATTCCCGTTGCTGATGATATTATATTTGTTGTTGTTGTTGCTCCACAGAGTTGCGGGATGCTTTCAAAGAGTTCGACAAGGACAAGGACGGCTTCATCAGCTGTAAAGACCTCGGGAACTGCATGAGGACGATGGGATACATGCCCACGGAGATGGAGCTGATCGAGCTGAGTCAGCAGATCAACATGAACCGTGAGGAGCTCACTGCGTTGTTTCTGTCTGCGTGTCATGGTTTAAAGTTTGTGTTCGCCAATTTGTTTGTGTTCCGTCCGAAGTGGGAGGTCATGTTGATTTTGAGGATTTCGTTGAGCTGATGGGCCCTAAACTCCTCGCCGAAACTGCAGACATGATCGGAATAAAGGAGTTAAAAGAGGCATTCAGAGAGGTAAGGCTGACCCGGCTTCCTGTCCCTCGGCTCCTGTTTCACGCTTTATATCGTTACCGCCGTTTTTTTTCTCCATGTTTTGATTCTCAGTTCGATACGAACGGAGACGGCGCCATCAGCACGTCCGAGCTGCGAGACGCGATGAGGAAGTTGCTGGGCCAACAGGTGAGAGTCGCAGACGACAAGGAGACTCTGAAAGGTTCGGGAAGGAATACCGGCTGACGAGCTTTTCTTTCCCCCAGGTCGGTCTGAAGGAAGTGGAAGACATCCTAAGGGACGTTGACCTGAACGGTGACGGCCTCGTCGACTTCGAGGGTAAAGAAACTTCTAAAGAAACGACAGACTCTCTTATGTATGAATGAATCAGGAGGCGGGACTTAACGATGGGAGGGATTTGATTTGACGCTTGAAAAGATTAGCTCACTATCTTCTCTAGCTGTGAGCCGCTAATTAGCAGACTGATTGATGGATTTCATGATATTTTTGCTGATGTAAGCACGTGTTATATTTTGTTTTCAAGAGAAAGAAGAAAATGGAATTTAATGTAAACATATGAAGACTTCTGCTAACACGCCAATGTTGCTAAGGTTGATCAGTGGTGAAAACTGATTTGGTATGAATTTGGGATGATGTCATAAGTCCAATCAGTCCGTTTAATGGCTGCATTTTGCTTCAAAGGGCGTCTTCTATCAAAAATTAACATTACATTTTTTTACGTTCCTATTCTGACGTCCGACAGGACACTTTTATTTCTGAAGATATCGTCCTTTTTAATTTGTTTCAGCTGTTTTTCTGCCACCACAACACTCAGAGACTTTTTTTCGTTCTCCTCACAGAGTTTGTCCGAATGATGTCTCGCTGAGACCGATGAAAGAATCGGTCCTGAATGTGATGCCGCGTCCGCTCGCTACACTCGACTGTGTGCAACCGGAGGACGCACAGAGATCTCTGAGCCACGCCGATCTGAACGACACTGGAATCCCAAACGGAGCAGCGAGGCGTCGACCTCACGCTTTCAATCCGAGTTCACGTGTTCTTCCTGAACGTCTCCAGGGACGAGGACACGCCGTAGCCTAGCCCATGAATGTCCAACTGAAACCCTTTTTCTTTGCACTTTAATTCTCACTTACTGACTTCCTATGTGGATCGATCGCTGGTGTCCTGTCACATCTTTAGCGCAATAAGTCGAAATAATGTCGCTTTGATGTCGTCGATTGTGAGTACGATGGCGTATCAGGGCCACTGTAGGAAAAAAACTAAACAACTAAAAAAAAACTTAGAGAGAGAGAGGGCAGTATTCGGAGAAAAAAGTTTTGCAAGTTTATTAAGTCACAAATTTGCAAGTTTATGACAATGCTAACAACTGGCATCTATGCTAGCTAACTTCCCATGAATGTAGGCATTGTAAACAAGTTGCTTGACCAGATGTTTGCCGTTGCTATGACAACAAGTGAAAACTACCGCTAGCATGTTAGCCCAACCGTCCCGATCAATAAACACCCATAAGATGACAGTTTGTCCTCATATGAATAAAAGCAACAATAAGCATCAACATCATCACCCTAAGGACCTTAACGAGGTGATGTCACACGTTGGGATGATTCATTACAAACATAAATGTACATTCATGGGGAGTTAGCTAGCATAGATGCTGGTTGTTAGCATCATAATTAACTTACAAATTTGCGACGTTATAAACTCCCTTTTTTTCTGGTAATATTGCCCACCTCTCTCGGCTCCGTTTTTTTTTCATACACTGGCCCTGATACGCCGTCCTATGCGAGAGCAAATGTCTTTTTTATTTTATTTTTTTTACATTTTGTGTTATGAAATTGTAAGTGGACAATTGGTCAACACCTGTATCGTACCTGTGTGACCATCTGTGATTTTTTTCCCGCTGTGCCAGTGGAGTCCTGCAGATGCGTCGTCGCTGTCTGAAAATGAACATGCAATGAAGAGAAGCTCCGATTAATGAGAAAACAGAACTACGTTTCCTGTACGTTCTTTGCTGTGGTGCATCATGGGAAGTTATAAGCTATTTGCAGAGATGCTGCAGCTCCAGTTTGCAGCGTCGAATACTCACGTTTGAAATGTCTTTAATGTCGCTTTGGGAACAAGTAACATTTGTTTGTTAAATGTCTGAGATCGTACTGTAGGAACGCCACACGTGACCTGTACTTCCAGTGGATGTGCTTGTGTTGCGCCTGTAACCGTATGTCACCGTATGTCACCGTCCATATGATTGTAGTCGTGGCAACGCGCCACACATCTGTCATCCGAGCGTTTTTTTATGCATGCCAAAGAGAAGGATGTCATTCAATTCAGTATGCAGATTTGCATTTTTTTTGTTGTCTTAACGAAGTGAACAAAAAATATTTCGACAAGTTAACTGTAGAAAAATAAAAATGTGTTTACATGAAGGACCTTCTCTCTGTGGTGATGTTGCCAAAGTAAATCGATATGGTCCAAAATGGATTTTGTTTTGTTATATAGATTAGAAATGATATGTTTGTTTTGGTGTGAAACATAGTCTGTGTATAAAAAGTGGACGTCGTCATGGTGACGTCACCCGTTGGTTTGTGGACTACAGTTTTGAAACCTGAAGTTCAGCATTTTAGCCGTCGACATCTTGGTATTATTTGTAACCAGTAGATGGAAGTGGCCATTTTTTGACTGTGGAGGAGTGACGGGTGGCTCTGTGGAACACAAGCAGCACCCTTACTGGATCTGGATCCATGTGGATTCTGGTGTGAAGCTGCTAACAAAGTTAGCTTCATTATTGAAGGTCAACTTTACAGCGAAGTGTTAAAGTCATCTTAGTAGCTAACTAGCATTGGTAGCGACCTGTCAATGCAGGTAAGCCCCGCCCCCTAAAGCATCCCCTGCTTCCTGGTCTGGTGGACTCTAAATGGACCATAATGTACTAAATGAACATCATGCTGGATTGAAGAAGACTTGAAACTAGAGATTGAGACCATAAACTCATGTTTACAATGTTTACTGAGATAATACATCAAGAGAGAAGTAGGACCATTTTCTCATAGACTTCTATACAACCAGAGAGGAGTCGCCCCCTGGTGGCCAGCAGAGAGAAGTAGGACCATTTTCTCATAGACTTCTATACAACCAGAGAGGAGTCGCCCCCTGGTGGCCAGCAGAGAGAAGTAGGACCATTTTCTCATAGACTTCTATACAACCAGAGAGGAGTCGCCCCCTGGTGGCCAGCAGAGAGAAGTAGGACCATTTTCTCATAGACTTCTATACAACCAGAGAGGAGTCGCCCCCTGGTGGCCAGCAGAGAGAAGTAGGACCATTTTCTCATAGACTTCTATACAACCAGAGAGGAGTCGCCCCCTGGTGGCCAGCAGAGAGAAGTAGGACCATTTTCTCATAGACTTCTATACAACCAGAGAGGAGTCGCCCCCTGGTGGCCAGCAGAGAGAAGTAGGACCATTTTCTCATAGACTTCTATACAACCAGAGAGGAGTCGCCCCCTGGTGGCCAGCAGAGAGAAGTAGGACCATTTTCTCATAGACTTCTATACAACCCGAGAGGAGTCGCCCCCTGGTGGCCAGCAGAGAGAAGTAGGACCATTTTCTCATAGACTTCTATACAACCAGAGAGGAGTCGCCCCCTGGTGGCCAGCAGAGAGAAGTAGGACCATTTTCTCATAGACTTCTATACAACCAGAGAGGAGTCGCCCCCTGCTGGCCAGCAGAGGGAAGTAGGACCATTTTCTCATAGACTTCTATACAACCAGAGAGGAGTTGCCCCCTGGTGGCCAGCAGAGAGAATTACTTGTGCTTCTCAATCTATTCTGTTTATGTGGAAGTCTTGATGTCAAAATGTCCTCATCAGTATACGGGTATAGCACTGTGTGCTGTCGCTGCATGCATTCAGCACAAACCTCCTTATCTATTATTCATACAGGTCTCTGGTCCGGCTGCGTAACCTTTACTTGCAGAAACCTCCACAGTCATCACTTCAACATTAGTGTTCATGGCTGTTTTGTGTCCCCTTGTGACCTTTCACCTTCACTTCTCATTCTACAAGCAATTCATAAGTGACACGTTACTAAAGACACAATCATAAAGTGATCCGAGGCTGAACTGAGGAAGCCGTCAAACAGGCTTTTGCTTGATTTTCAAACTAGGAAATAAACGGTGCAACATTAATAATGATCAGTGCAAGAGTTATTTTTCAGGTAGAACGAGTTCAGGAGTGTTGCCGGCACGAACAGCACCCACTACATGCTCTCCCTCCCCCCCCCCAACGTGCAACAAACCGTTTGCCCATTTGCTTATTCAAAGTGGGCAAACATTATGACTTTGAAGGATTTGGCTGTGAATATTCTACAAATATTGATACAAAATATATATATACAGAGGATTATCCAGTTCTATGTTTGCTTCCTTTTAAGGATGGATGCTATTTCAAGGTATGTTTTAAAAACAAAACAAAAAAAAAACAAAATAATGAAACACCTGTCATGTATAGAGGTAGTGCTGTTGCCATAGCAACTGTCTTCATTCATTCCTCTCTGCTCTGTCGACTACTGCGCCGTGTGCGCGCTGCGTTGGACTCTTGTGATTGGATAAGACGCGGACCATACCATACCGGAAGGAGAGAAGGGGGGAGGCGGAGAGATTTCTTAAAGAACACGAGTACTATGGGGTTTTTTTTCGTTCTTTTGTGTATGTATGTATACATACATATATATATAGGTTTATATATATATATATAAAAAATAAATATATATATATATATATATATATTTATTTATTTTTATCTTAAAACTGACACGTCTTTCAAAGGAGAATGACGAGGAGGGGGGGGCATCACATTAACACTATACTCCCTTGACGTGTTAAGAAAAAAATCTTATTTGTCTAAATAAGAAAAAAAGAGCTTCAGTCTACCTGTATGAATACGCTCTTGATGGAAATGTATTCAAAGATGATGAATATCGTCATTTGTACACTGTGACACCAAAGCGGGGACGTGATTGGTTGTCTGATTGGGGAACCGCCTTTAAACAGGGGAAAGACTTCTGATTGGCCAGCGCGCGCTGTCACTCATCGGCCAACGGTGAGGGGAACTCTCGGAGGACAGCCGCTCGCGCCGCTCCGCCTCCTCGCCTGCAAACGGGCAGCAGCTGAAGCTACCAGCAGCTAGCAGCAGCCGGAGGACGCGGACGCTGGCTCGGATGCACACTTTGAATGAAAGTCGGCGTAGCAGAGGCTGCTGTTGCCACCAGCAACTGAGAATATCTCCTCGGCCGTAAAGTTGCCCTTACGGTCAGGTGAGACCGTGTTATAGCAAGAGAGGAGGTGGAAGAGGAAGAAGAAGAAGAGGAGGAGGTGGAGGAGGAGGTGAGACAGGCTTACACGCTAGCGAAAGACGGGTTCGGGACATCTGTGGAAAGGTAAAGGTAAGAAGAAGCGTGAATGTTCGCCGGTCTCACGTACACAAGTATTTCTGGTTAGACAAGTATGGTTAGCTAGGCTAGCTAGCTAGCTAGCTAGTCGTATTCGCTATTTTAGTTGGCTTAAAGTTAATTTTCACAGAAGCCATGTGTCATCATTAAAATGTGACAGCAGATTTAATTCCACGGTTTTGTGTGTGAGTGCGTGTGTGATGTGTGTGCTCACGCTAACTAACCGGCGTTAACGTTAGCACGCCGGCTAACCCGAGGTATCATGTTGCATGTCCTTAAAGGAGCTAACGTTAGCTGCCCTCTCTCGCTAGCTCGACCCATACGAGGAGGCGTTTACATGCGGCTGTTTTAAACGACAGGCCGATTAACCGACCCGGTTGTCTCCCGTCAGGACCGAGGGGTGGGGGAGCAATGCAGCTGGTCGCCGGGCTGCTCGCAGCGGGGCTGCTGTCGCTGCTGCTGGCGGGGCGGTGCTGCTCCGCGGACGGCGGGGGCCTCAGCCTCGCCGAGCGGGTGATCTGGGCTGTGAACTGCGGCGGCGAGTCGCACGTAGACGTCCACGGCATCCACTTCAGGAAGGACCCGCTGGAAGGGAAGCTCGGCAAAGGTGAGTAGGCGGACAGCTATGGGGTCTGGGTTTTTTATTTACCCGCAAAAAAAGGTGTTGGCATGGTGGGGGTGAAATGTCACTGTGAAGATATATTTAAAAATATATAAAACCAGAAACGGACATTCGTAGCTCTGCTTTCTGGTCCCGGGCTTCCGCCAGTAAACCACAAGCTAATGAGGAGTCAGCATTGCGGACCGCAGCTCCGCCCCTCTCAGCCGGCGGAGGAAGCAGGTGATGATATGATCAACTGTTCCGTGCAGAGAGGGTGCAGGTCTAATTCTGACCCCCTTTTTAAAGATTCAAAGGGTTTGGCCTATGCACAATAAAGAAACGTGTTTAAAGGACTGTACCAGTCTAATTCTGACCCCCTTTAAGGACTGTACCAGTCTAATTCTGACCCCCTTTACAGCAGAGGCCTTCAGTGTTTTCAGGCCGAAGACCCCCAAGGCCTATAGAGACCCGGTGGAGGGACCCCCGATTACATATCCTATAAAACTGTGTTCCTTATTAAACAGTAATAATGTGTAGTGCAGCCTATAGTTACATGTATAACGGTACATCATGATGTATGTAAACAATGCTAAGACATTAAAATAATAATTGTTGACGGATTCATCTTTAAATTCTAATTTCACAACATATTAAACAAACAAGAAGATTTATATTTGCGTTAATATAGCTTGTATTCATGTTAAGGTGTATTTTTGGACATATTAACATTTTTGGGGAGAAAAGGAGTTTAGGATCAAATAATGTCTGGGACCCCCTGCTGAAGATCACTGCTTTAAAGCAAGATGCAAGTGTAGATCTGACTCCTCCATCAGCAGAGCTTCCTCCTTCCTCCATCAGTGGAGCTCAGCCTCCCCGTTTTAACCTCCATTCTCCCACGTTCACATGTAAAAACACCACGAGACTGTTAAGTCTCTGGATTTAGCTAACTCAACCTTATGGAATCTAAAATTAGCCTACCGTAATACTCTTAATAAAAGACATTGCTATCAGATCCCGTCTGCAGGTTCTGGGTTCACTTGTTCTGAATGTTGGCTGCTCCCAGTTTACTTAAATGGCCCGGGTGGAGCTTACCGCTAATATCAAGTTCAAAAGGGCCTCATTTAACCTCCAATAACAAGCACACCCTCTCTTTTCACTTCCTGCACAAGGAACACATGATACCCTCGGCTGCATCTCATTGGCCAACAGTTCTCTGGCTCTCATTGGACTTTGTAACCAGGAAGCGGTGAGATAAAGAAGCTTGTATGAGATGCGGCTCAACGTTCCCAGTATGAATATGAGGAAAACGTACTGGGAGAAGCTGGAAATCTTGTTGTCGGGACGAGCCTGAAACTCACACAAGCCCGGAGTCTTAACTTTCAGCCAATCGTTGACCTCCTTTGTACTTTGTTGTGATTGACAGCTCAGAGGGCAGAGACGGAGCCAAGAATGTTATTACGCCTGGAAAAGTAGTTCCTTACAAGAACTGAACTTGAGCCAGCAGGAGGATTTTTAATCCTGCAACTGTTTATTGAATCTGGACAAAATAGAAACAATCAAACTATCTCACAAAACCTAAAGAAATTAATTCTGGTAAACACGGAGGTTTAACTCTTTTCTAACTTGCCCTTTTCAAATAGCAGGCCTCTATCTCAATGTGTTGCTCTGCTAGACTCCAGTGAAGCAGCTGTTAACGTGGTCTCCTCTGACCAAAGTACACATTATCTTGAACCTGATACGACCCCCCCCCCCCCTTCTTTTTTTCGGTAGCGTCTGATTATGGGGTGCGTCTGCCAATCCTGCGCTCCAGTCCAGAGGACCAGATCCTGTATCAGACGGAGCGCTACAACGAGGACACGTTTGGATACGACGTCCCGATCCGTGATGAAGGAGACTACATACTGGTCATGAAATACGCAGAGGTCTACTTCGCCCAGTCGCAGCAAAAGGTACGGGACTTCATGAATATGAGATATTCTAGCCTGGGATGATGAACAGATGGTGAAAATAGTTGGTGATTATATTTCTGTGGATCTGTTAGTGGAATTAGTTTTCCTTTCATTTGTGGTCCTTCTGTAAAAAGCTGTCTCCAAACATCATGTTGGTTGTTTAGAGGACAATAACATCTCATTTAATGTGATGAACAAGTGACATAATAAGTAGACTGAATACTGACCATTGGATTGGTACAAAGATGGAGTTTACCACAGCTGGAAGGTGCTGGAAAAGCATGGAAATGCACCTGGAAATGCTTGAATTTGACTTTGGAAAAGGTGGAGGAACCCTGTCGACAGTACTTTGTGAGCTGTTGCCCATGAGTGAACTCCACTCTGCTGTGTGTGTGTGTGGTTAATCATTGCTGTGATATGTGTTGCCCCCCAGGTGTTTGACGTGCGTCTGAACGGCCACGTGGTGGTGAAGGACCTGGATATCTTTGAGCGAGTCGGTCACAGCACGGCTCATGATGAGATCGTGGCGTTCTCCATCCGGCGTGGGAAGCTGAGCGTGCAGGGGGAGGTGTCCACGTTCAACGGCAAGCTCAGCGTGGAGTTCGTGAAGGTGAGCTGCTCCGCCAATCACCTTTCAGCAGGGGATTCTTTCATAAGAAAAAGTATAAAGTAGCATAAGCAATACATGCAATGGTGTTTATTTGAAATTTAGTCGTAAAAATAACAGTTCGACATTTTTGGGAACTGCAATTATATCTATATTACATAATAATATCTATATTATTATATATTATTCTATTCCATTATATAGTCCATTATATATTATTATTTTTTATTATTAATATTATTATTATTATTATTATATATATATTTTTAAACTTTTTTTTTAAACACAACATAGCATTCCCTGACATTATGAACTGTCATTTATAGAAAACGCATTATAATAATAAACAAGTGGTTGTTCTGCTGATTAGGCCATGAGGGTTTCATCCACACAGCAGAGAAAAAGTACCGTCGTGGTATCTGATTTAACGATTCTACTTGTTCAGCCTCATGAATGTCATTTCTCCTGCTGCAAAACATGACTTTCTAAAATGTCAAGATCTAAGCAGTCATCACAGCTTTCATTATCTTATCAACATCTGTTCGACATGCTTGTTGACTCAGCGGTTTAACCTTTACAGTTCCTCCGATACAGCAGAACACCAGTCGCACAGATACACTTTTAATTTGAGTTTTTCTCAGTGAAGTTTGTGAGCATGCTGCAGGCCGTAGGATCAGTGCACCGCTTTAAGCCCTTGGTTTCTGACAAATGAAGATCTTGCCGGTGGGTTTGTAGAACATCTGGCTGCAGGCGAAACACTCTTCATGCGGTGACCTCATTCTCCTTTATCTGCCAAGGATTGCTCCACTTTTCTGCTTTTTCAGCGGTAAATCCACCTGCAACCGAGCGACGATTCTTTCGTCACGCTGATGACGAAGAAGACTGAAGAACACACCGTTTGGGTCAAATTGATCAGCGTACTTGGATCAAGCTGCTCAGACTGTTAATTCTGTGTCTCCTGAACGCTGAAAAGATCCTTGTTTCACTCATGTATGGCATTAAATCCCTGTTCTCCTTGTGTTTCAGGGTTACTATGACAACCCCAAGGTCTGTGCTCTCTACGTCATGAAGGGGACATTAGAAGGTGAGTCCTGAGACTGCAAACGTGCCCGGTCTACGATAGAAAGGAGGAGCCACAGACTGTCTGTGGTCCCCCAGAGGTCTAGATAGTAGCTCACATTAGACCAGAGACCAGACCAGACTATGTGGAGGAACCAGAGACTGTCTGTGGTCCCCCAGAGGTCTAGATAGTAGCTCACATTAGACCAGAGACCAGACCAGACTATGTGGAGGAACCAGAGACTGTCTGTGGTCCCCCAGAGGTCTAGATAGTAGCTCACATTAGTCCAGAGACCAGACCAGACTATGTGAGGAACCAGAGACTGGCTGTGGTCCCCCAGAGGTCTAGATAGTAGACCACATTAGTCCAGAGACCAGACCAGACTATGTGAGGAACCAGAGACTGTCTGTGGTCCCCCAGAGGTCTAGATAGTAGACCACATTAGTCCAGAGACCAGACCAGACTATGTGGAGGAACCAGAGACTGTCTGTGGTCCCCCAGAGGTCTAGATAGTAGCTCACATTAGTCCAGAGACCAGACCAGACTATGTGAGGAACCAGAGACTGTCTGTGGTCCCCCAGAGGTCTAGATAGTAGCTCACATTAGTCCAGAGACCAGACCAGACTATGTGGAGGAACCAGAGACTGTCTGTGGTCCCCCAGAGGTCTAGATAGTAGACCACATTAGTCCAGAGACCAGACCAGACTATGTGGAGGAACCAGAGACTGTCTGTGGTCCCCCAGAGTCTAGATAGTAGCCCACATGAGTCCAGAGACCAGACCAGACTATGTGTAGAACCAGAGACTGTCTGTGGTCCCCCAGAGTCTAGATAGTAGCCCACATGAGTCCAGAGACCAGACCAGACTATGTGGAGGAACCAGAGACTGTCTGTGGTCCAAACAACAAGGTCTCTGCTGTATTTATGTCTAGATGACCTTATTTGGAGTGTTGATGGAGCAGCTACAATGTTAGCGTAGCCTAGCACCATCAACCAGACTCCATTCAGAAAACCAGCGTTTTAACAGTAGTTATCTTGTGGTCTTGCAGACAGACCTAACAAAGCATGACTCAGCACTTTTTACTGATCACCATCATGATGGAGTTATTTCAGCATCCTTTTCATCTGGTTATTGATATTAAATCACAGATCAATACTTTATTTTTTGGTTGAGTGTCTGTTGTAGTCGTCTTCTGCTTCCTTTGTTCATCTTTGTTCTCGTTCTCTGAACAGATGTGCCTAAACTTCAGCCTCACCCCGGCTTGGAGAAGCACGAGGAGGAGGAGGAAGAAGAGGAGGATAGTGAGGCAGGCGAGGAAGGCGGGAAGAAAAAGGTCCCGCCGGGTTTCAAGACCAGGGTCCAGTCCGGCCCCCGGACGCCAAACCCGTACGCAGCAGACAACAGCAGCCTCATGTTCCCCATCCTGGTGGCGTTCGGGGTCTTCATCCCCACACTGTTCTGCCTCTGTCGGCTGTGAGCTCCAACCAGCGACGGAGGGGGGAGGAGGGGTGGGGGCGGAGTCCAGACAGGCGTGAGGGGAGGGAGGGGGACAAGGCGGGAACAGCCGCACAGGTAAAGGCATTCACACACCGGAGGGAGATGGAGGGAGAGAGAGAGGAAGACGGAGGACAAAAAGAGACAATTTCCACTTTGAACGCTGCTGTCGGTTATTCTGCCGTTTAGGAACGGAGGCGATGCAGGAAGTGTTCGCTGTGCGCTTGTCAAGTCATTTCCACTCGGAGGCCGTCGCAGGATTCACACACGGGTCCGGAAACCTAACGTAGGCAGCCGCGGGGGGACAGCGGGCAGCGCTCGGTTCGAGCCCCGTGTTCGAAAACAAAACAAGCAGCGTTTTTTTGTACTGGCGAGGAAGCACACTCGGTTTAACACTCCTCCGCATCGGCTCGGATACGTCACGCTTAAAAAAACAAATCCAAAAATAATAGGGGGAATGGTGCTACGTAGAAATCGGTTTAAATAGTTGCGTAGAGTTGAGAGGCTCCCGTTTGCTGCATTTCCCTGTGTCGCTCCAGCTGGTCTCCTTTTTGTCGCCGTGCCAACGACTCGGTGATAGAAGAAGAAAACGTGGATTTATTACCGTAGACGGTTCCACACATCTGTGACTTATTTCACATTGTTCCACCCAAATATTGATTCAGAGCCAATTAGACGTTTAACCCCCCGAAACAGTGATCAATTATCCCAATGTTTTATTTGTATTTTTTTAATTTGAAACATTTCATAAAGGTGGAACGGTTCCTTTCGGAGGTCATGCTGTGAAACGCTTCAGCTCGAGTGGATCTTTACATCGCTGTTTTCCCTCCGAGCTTCGCCTTCTTGTATTCGTTCAGTGACGCACGTCTGCCTCTTCCTTTCACCAAAGAAAGTATTTTTTTCTTTTTTTTACATTTTTTGTTTAGAAAAAAAAAATATGACATTTGGACATGCAGCACCCCTTTATTTATCATAAATTGAATTGGAGGAATAGCGTTTCATATCAGTGGCTAACATTGTTTCCTTTTTTTTTGGGTCATGCATTTGTTTTTGATGACTCTCTGAAGCTGCGAAAACGTGTGCGTTTGTTTCGTACACCTTTGCGAAACCACGAAGTTCGGATGAGAAAGCACAACATCGGCGTTCAGTAGAAAAATCAAATGTTTATCTGCCGTTTTAAACGTTTATCGCATTCTTCACTTGGCCTTTTCAAATCTGTTGTCTTAAAACTTTTTTTATTTTCTTTTTTATGTGGACTGTACCATTTTTGACAGTGTGAAACTTTTCAGTGCAATTAAGCTACTTGTTCTGGTCCTTGAATTGATTGATTGAGCAAACTGGGGACGAATCTTTACCTTTAAATGATCTCTGAGCCTTTTATTTTGCTTTCTTCTCCACATGTTCGGAGTTTCAGTCTCCGTTTCTGGATGATGATGTCCGTTTTTTGTTGTTTTTTGTTGTTTTTTGTTTTTATTGCTTTCCACGCGGTCTGGAAAGTACAACAGAGCCCAGAGGGGGGGCAATATTCAGTGGAAAAAAAGTCGCAGATTTGCGAGTTTATTACTGTGCTAGGAACAGACATTTATGCTAGCTAACTTCCGATGATTGTAGGCATTTATGTTTCTAATTATCACATCACCTCGTTAAGATCCTTGGGGTGATGATGTTGATGCTTATTGTGGCTTTTATTCATACGAGGCCATGTTGTCATCTTATGGGTGTTTATTGATCGGGGCGGTTGGACTCGGATGCTAGCGGTAGCTTGCACTTGTTGTCATAGCAACAGCTACAGTTGTTAGCATCGTTATAAAGTAGCAAATTTGCCACTTTTTGCTCTGAATATTACCCCCCCCCCCCCCCCCCCCCCCCCGTTTTTGTTTTTTTAGTGGAGTTGCGTTTGTGAACCCTCCTCTTCATGTATCTAGTTAGCTCCTTTAAGTGCTTAGCTCTGCTCCGAGCACGACTGTAACTTTGCCTGTTTGACTAATGCGTCTTAAATCCCCCCCCCCCCCCCCAGCCAGTGTTGCTGTTGCCATAGCGATACTTGGAGGTAACGGTTAATAATCCAGGTGTTGTGGATCCTTCCTCGCGCCTCGATTCTCCTTCCCGTGTCGATCGACGGTGAGTTTGAAAAGTTAGTGCCAGAAAATATTCAGTCGGTTATTGCCGTTTTTTTTTTTGTTTTTTTAATCATATTTAAGACATGTAAGCACCTTTTTTTTCATTTTCTTGAAAAGATGCAAAATTTCCATTAAATTGAGCACCAAAGTCACCGTGTTCTGTTCCTCTGCACGTCTACAGTCGAGTGTGTATATAAGGTACAAAATCTCACTTTTTTAAAATATTTTTTTTGTTTTAATGGTGCGACGGCCGTTTTGTTCTCGTCTCTTTTGTGTTGCAGCTGAGGTGTTTAGTTTCTCTGATTGTTCTCTTGTGGAAGACGTTGTGGCCTTTCTTCTTTCTGGGGAGGAACAGTGTCGGTACAGAGTATAATTATAATTTTTTTTTTTTTTTAACGGGCAGACAGATGAACCGGCTGTTGAGGAAAAAGTCAAATAAATGAGATTATTTCTGAAAATGTGGGATCTTCCATTCTATTATATAAATATATAATTTAAAATCGGAGCGGGGCTGATCTGGAGATATTTTATAATGCGCTTGGAATTTTTTTGTATGTTTTGAATTTTTTTTCCTCAGGATTTGTTTTTTGAGTTTTTTAAAAACTTGATATTTTATTGGTGTGACATTTTGCACTGCCTCATGTATTTTAAAATCATGTCATTTTTTGTGTGTTTGTCTTTGCCTTGAATTATTGAATACATTGTGCTTTACCATCGTTCTCCTTGAGGTTGCTTTTTTTTGGCGTATCAAATTAGCCTCTTTTTGTGTCACTTTTCTGAGCGACGGAGTTGTTTGGAGGTTTTATATCTCCAACCTCCACTTTTCTGGTTGCAGAGCCGGTCAGGACCGGCCTGAACGTTTAGGAAGAGAAGGAGTTCGCCTCCTTTTCTGTCGTTAAAACGCATTTGAATGAAACTTGTTTGTTTTTCCTCTTTCACACGAGAACCGGAGAATTCTGGGCGTATTCAGACCTGCACTTAGTTTGCTTTATTCTCCATTCAGGGACACACATTTTGATTTCCATCTGTGTTCAGGCTGCAATCGCCAAACTGCTTCCTGATTGGTCAGGATTTTGCAGGATTTTCGGAAGCGTACACACGATGCTAGCTTCCTGATGGCCGCTAGCTAAACCTAGACGTAAATGTAATGCGTCCACTGTCGTGATTCTGCAGCAGTCTGCTTTACGTTAAAAAGAATTGTGACAGCACAGTAGGCTAGGTCTGAATACGCCCCCCCGGCCTGGTCAGGCAGCCAATAATCCAGGGAGGAAAGCATCATATCAGATTTGTTGTCCCCATGATCTAATCTTTTTTTTTTTTAATTCCCATCCTAAAAAACCCCTCATTTAATTACTGGACTTGTTTGATCTCCAGCTTGTTGTTATTTCTACTTTCCCCGTTTTTAAAGTGACTGAACAAGTGAAATGAATTTAACATGAGACAAATTTGAACAGCGAAACACACACACACACACACACACACACACACACACACACACACACACACACACACACACACAGACACAGACACAGACACAGACACAGACACAGACACAGACACAGACACACACACACACACACACACACACACACACAGACACAGTGCTCGAACACGAGTCCTGCTGGATCCGAGGCAGCAGGTGGACTGAGACCCCCCCGATCGTACTCTGACTCTGTGGCAGATATCTGCAAAAATATGGGAAAATGCTGATAAATGCTGTCTCTTTTTAATAAATGTGCTATTTTATCAGAATGTGGTGCTGCCGTTTTTCCACGTACGTTTGCAAAGTCTCGCTGCATCCCGAAGATCGGATGTGAAACTTTAGAAACAGTGTGACAGTTTTGTGCGAGTTCAGCCGTGTCGCAACACATGTTCAGACCTTTTTGTTTGTCCAACTGGTGTTTTTTCCCACCGGCTGTGAACGCATCTTTAAATAGAACTACTTATCTGGAAAGTACGGAAGCCAAATCACGCCCATGCTGACTCCTTTTCAAAAACATGTACGTTAGTCAAGGGCAAGAGATAAATATTCTTTATCTTGTATGAGTTGTGCCATGAGTTGCCATTTTGTTAAAGTATAAGACTGAAAATGTGTAATTATGAAGACGACGTACCCAAAATGGGGGAAGTGACGTCGCTACGTTAGCATGCCAAGCATCGGTGACGTTTACATTTTTTTTTTTTTTTATATATAAAATTCTCTTTACAAAATCATTTTAATTTATGGCACATTTTTAAAAAAAATGTCTCTTGCTGTGTCCTGCTGTACTTTAAAAAAAAAATGTTTTATGTTTTATCCGAGATTCATCTTTAATTCGATTCATTCCAATTACAAACGAGGGAAGGGATTTTCTTTTTTTGTCGTTACCACTGCGAACCCTCACAACTCGAGGCCTTCCTGCCTCCAGCACTTAACTACTGTACATGTTTTCCCCCCCCCCCCAAAAAAAATCCCATGGTGGTCCACCAGAAGGGGGCGGGGCTTAGCCTCTGTAGGGAGCAGAAAGCCCAAAAAAGAGGAACACGGCTGGAAAAAGAGTGAATCACGTCCTTTTAGATCGAGCTTTAATACCCAAAGATTGACTCCATAAAGTTACAGTATATCATATTCACTATTAACATTTTGTTTATATATATTACAAAAACATTTATAAATTAATAGATTTGACATCGAAGTGCATCATTTCATTACATGGTCCAAACGCTCCCACGGGGTCTCGCTTTGACTTCATCTGTAGTACAGAACCATGAAAGGTGTGTGTGAGAGGTGAACGCCGGTTCCACAGGAGACCCCCGATCCAGCCTGACTGCAGCCCAGGACCAGGCCCAGCTCCAGGGCCCCGTCCCCCCACACATCCCCGTCGGTGTCCTGCAGAGACCCGGAGGAGGGCTTCTGTAACGGATCCGCCCTGGACGAAGACGCCGCCCGCCGCATGTTCGCCACGCTGGGGCCCGGCGGTCCTGCACCCCTGGCCGCCTCCTGCAGACTCTGGACCAGGAACAGCAGGTCTACTCTGAGCTCAACTGTGCCGCCCTGGGACCACAAACTGTACCTGAAGGACACGAGAGACAACAGGGTTACAACTAGGACCGGACTCTCCCTGAAGGTACATTCACACCAAACCATGTAGACCCCAACCGGGTTTCATCCATCATGGTTGGAATTACATCATCCAGAGGTGCTTGGTGGATTTCACCAAGGTAGCTAGCGAGGAACCCAGAATAAAGTATTGATCTGTGATTTAATATCAATAACCAGATGAAAAGGATGCTGAAATAACTCCATCATGATGGGGATCAGTAAAAAGTGCTGAGTCATGCTTTGTTAGGTCTGTCTGCAAGACCACAAGATAATTACTGTTAAAACGCTTGTTTTCTGAATGGAGTCTGGTTGATGGTGCTAGGCTACGCTAACATTGTAGCTGCTCCATCAACACTCCAAATAAGGTCATCTAGACATAAAATCATCATCCGGCTCATTTGGAGTAAACTTGCCTTCGATCTATGGAGTTTTAGACTAAAATTAATTTTGTGTAAATCAAAAAATAGTAAAAGTAGAGATTATGCGTGGGACGATATGGAAGAAATATCAAGATTATCCTGGCCCAGATAATTGCGATTCACGATATTCTTAAAAGTGTCACGTTTGGTACGTGAATATCAATCTTTAATAAAATCCTCGTAAATCATAAGGTCACCCTGCATAAATACACAAAAAATACATTTGGAAAAAATAGAAACATTGATACTTCCTGTATTTTTTTAAATGGGCTCTTTTTAAACTAGCCAGCTTATTAAAGTCACCCGTGTTGATGTTCGTCGTTGTCCTGATTATGAATATTTATAGTTTTGTTTTAATCCCAGATTAAGAGTTCTCACCTCGTGGGCAGATCCCGTTTGGTCATCGACGACAGCGACGGGTGGAGGTCCAGATGTCGAGGGTTTGAAACCTGGAGGTGAAGCTCAGCTCTCATGACGGTGGACAGTGAAATCTCCCTGGTGAGGAGAAACTCCACATCTGTACCTGAGGAGGAGGAGGAGGAGGAGGAGGAGGAGAAGAAGAAGAGTGAATCCCAGGGATCAGAGGTGATGTTTCACTCCTAATTCCTTGTTAATCTGTCAGCAGGAGATCAGAACTCCTCGTGTAGCTCATTTATATGCAGATGACATGCTCCTCTACAGCTGCATTCAGGTCCTCCACGCTGACACTCCTGCTCTCGCTCATATTCATGTTTACATACGGCTGTATGGAATTTATCATTCATTAACACAGATGCATGAAGCAGGTTTTCTCTCCAACATGTAATAATCCGTGCATCTTTTGATGCTCTTTGGCTGCAGATTTCATGTGTTTCTAGTCAACAGTAGAGCTGAATAAGTCATGACATGTTGGAGGTTGGGCTTCTGGTGGTCTCTGAAGGCCTGCAGACCCCCTTTTGGAGAAACCAGGTGTAAAACGTTTTGAAATATTGCACTGAGCTTCATTTATCAGGATTACTGGGGAATCAACTTGATATTTATAGTTCTGCAACCATAACTTCTCATCAACGTGTCCCGGGAACAATCAGCTTCACATGTAGACCACCAGGGTCCCCTGATCCGGATCTTACCTGCTCTCTGGCGGCCCTGGATCCCTTTGACGCGCCGGCAGTGGAGTCCTTCCTGACAGCAGCGGTAAACGCGCCGCACGAAGCCGAACAGAGACTTCCCGGGGAAGACCGGCGGCGCCCGCGCGCCTCCTGGCTGGAAGGGCCGCACGCGCAGCAGCATCAGCGTCGCGTTGTCCTCGTGCGCACGTCGCTCGTGCTCCACCGGCAGCCACGGCGCCGCGAGCTCCGCGCACCGCGACGCGTCCGCGCGCAAAGTCGGTTCATCCTCGTTCACTTTTGCCGTCCGCGACAGAAACCCCAGTCTGTCCGCCGCGCGAGCGTACACTCCCACGTCACATGTCATCACCGAGAGGAGCGCGAGCCAGAAGCAGCGCGAGGAGGCGGCGGCGGAGGCCATGCTGGCGGTGCGTCTAGATCCCGAATAGAAGCTCTGGAGAGCGGGCAGCGTCTCGCTCTCTTCCCGCTTTATGGCGCTCTGACAAAGGGGGACCGCTCCACTTAGAATTTGAATCCTGGCCCTCCTCGCAGACCCTGCCCCCCTTTTTGTTCGAGCCCCTTTACCCACCCGTTTAGACCCCCAACCCCCCCGCCGCTTTGCATAATGAGGCGCCCCGAGGCGGCGCAGAGCCGGACCATTCACATTCAGAGCCCGGCTAATGACTCTTAATGACTCCGTATCTGGGACCGGAGCGGCGGTCCTCATGGACAACACGTGCACCGCTCAGACACGGCAATAACGTTATTATGAGCTGTGTGTGTGTGTGTGTGTGTGTGTGTGTGTGTGTGTGTGTGTGTGTGGCCAGGGCTGGCCCAAGCATTTTAGGGGCCCTAAACAGAGTTTGATCCCCCCCCCCCCCACCACAGAGTCACCCGTGATTGATGATTATTGACACAAATGTCACACTATTGTTACATTATATATTGTATTAATTATATCACAAATCATATATCCTGTGATATTTATCTGAGGGGCCCCATTCAGACATCATAACCCATGTTGTATGATTAAGGGGCCCCTTTAAATCAGAACAATCTTTCTTTTTTGCGTACATACTTTGATGTTTATGTTTCATTTATTTAATCATCTGGAAGAAGAAAAAAACTACACATAATCTGGTGGCCAGGGGCAGCCGCTTAGTTCGCTTATGACTCGGCCCTGTGTGTGTGTGTGTGTGTGTGTGTGTGTGTGTGTGTGTGTGTGTGTGTGTGTGTGTGTGTGTGTGTGTGTGTGTGTGTGTGTGTGTGTGAGATAGGAACATAATCCGGATCGGATGATGACCCCCACTAAGCCCCTCCCCCCTGTGGTTTTAAACAAGCACTTACAAACGCAGCGAGGATCAAGTATTCATTTAATTCCCACTAATAATGAACTTTTCTTGGTTCAACAGCAGAAAACTTTTCTTTAACAATGACTCGTACAACGAAAAACCAGTGGATCTAATAGCCCGATAAATAACATTTAAACTACCAAAGAGTTAATTTTAAATAAATAATCTGTAGAAAATGTAGATTATTTTATAAATGTGTGTGCAGCAATGAGTTAAATAGTATAAAGAGTCTAAATTTCCTATAAAAGGAATAAATACAAGAGTTTTCTTTTGCGTTGAGGATGAAAATCAGGAGCCGAGTTCTAAGAAAGCAGGAAAACATGACAACAACCTCCTTGTAAAAGTAACATTTACCCATCATCCTCTCTGGCGTTCATAGTTATGACACAAATGAAGAAAAGAAAAGTCCCATCAGGTTTTCGTAGCACGGCGTCCGATCTGAGATCTCGTTTTGCCCAGAGGGCCACGCTTCAGAGCAGGTTGACCCCGTGTTTGAGCAGCCGGTGGCGGGCCTTGCCGGGCAGCGAGAAGGCGCTGTCCTGGTGGTTGGGGATGCCGGAGTTCCTCAGGGACCCGCCGCGCTGCTGGAAGTAGGTCTCCTGGGCTACGCTGCGAGTCCCGTACACGGCGGCGCCAGCGCTCCTGCCGAGCAAAACGCCACGTTTGTAATAAATCAAACTTTGTTCTCCAGTCGAGGTGAAGTGGGAGGAGGATCCAGAACCCAGATCCAACCCCCCTCCCCCGACTGTGACTTTAGCCATGAAAGGAAGGAGAACCCCCCCCCCCCATCAGGGCCCTGCCGTACTGACCTGATAATAGCCTCCTGCAGAGTTCCAGTGTTACAGAAATGTGAGTGGAGAAGCGAGGTGGCCCTCACAAAGGGACGCTCCGGGGCTCCCCCGGGTCGACCAGACAGGTTGGCTGCAGAGACATTAAGGCCGTTAGAGACTAAATATGGACTGGCAAACCCCCCGGAGACCCCGCATGGAGGCAGGAGAACCTCAGAGGGACAGAAATATCAGCGATGGGAACCAACAAAAGAGAGGAGGAAGGTGGAGTGATGCCTCACATGTCAGCGTGCTCTGAATGCAGTCAAAGTGGGCGAAGACGTAGGGGCCTGGAGCACCCGGGGCCCCTGGAGCCACGGCCCTCAAGTGGGCCTCCAGTCCATTCAGGGATGCCAGGCTGCTGTGATACTGAACACACCAAAAAAAAAGTCAAAAACACTTACTGAATCTGGATCCATGTGGATTCTGGTGTGAAGCTGCTAACAAAGTTAGCTTCTATAATTCAAGGTCAACTTTACAGCTAAGTATTAAAATCATCTTAGTAGCTAACTAGCATTGGTAGCATGGTAGCGACCTGTCAATCAGCAGGTAAGCCCCGCCCCCTAAAGCATCCCCTGCTTTCTGGTCTGATGGACTCTAAATGGACCATAATGTACTAAATGAACGTCATGCTGGATTGAAGAAGACTTGAAACTAGAGATTGAGACCATAAACTCATGTTTACAATGTTTACTGAGATAATACATCAAGAGAGAAGTAGGACCATTTTCTCATAGACTTCTATACAACCAGAGAGGAGTCGCCCCCTGGTGGCCAGCAGAGAGAAGTAGGACCATTTTCTCATAGACTTCTATACAACCAGAGAGGAGTCGCCCCCTGGTGGCCAGCAGAAAGTGACAGTTTAAGGCACTTCAGCCTTGGCTTCACTTTACAGAACCTGAGGTTGCCTGTAAACTGGTCAAAACCCTAACATGACATAAACTAGCGACAAATTATTGTTGTTGTCGTTTCTCACCACTTCCTCCATCGACGCCGTGTCACTCAGGAAGTGCGGCTCCACCAACAGAACCAGGACCAGACCTTTGACCCGGTGCAGGTAGAGCATCATGGGAATCAGCGGGAACTCCTCCGTGTAGTCTGGAGGATCCGGCGTGTCCCCCTCATGGCCCTGAACACCCCCACCTCCGTCGCCCTCCTCTGAAACTTCGTGGTCATGTGACTCCTCGAGCCCTCCGAGGTCCAACGCCGCCCCGCCTCCGTTCAGACGGCCGTCCTCTCCGAGCGGCGACCCCTCTCCTCCGTCATGCGCCTCGCTGACGGTGTGGTAGAGAGACTCCTCCAGCGTTTCCTCCTCGCCATCGAGCGAGTGTTTCCCGTTGGAGAGCGGCGGCGGCGGCGGGGGATCGGTCTGTGGAGGATCTGTACTAAACAGGGAGCTGTCTGAAAGGTGAGGGCTGAAAGACCCCTTCTGGAGGGACTGGGAGGAACCCGGGTCGGACTCCAGGGACGGCGTGTCTGACAGAGTCCTGGACAGGCGGGTCTTTTTCGGGGGGGCGTTCCTGTTGGGGGTGGAATGGGATCTGGAGGACAGGAAACAGTTTCAGACACTCTGCGTTCGCCGGGAACCCCACCAGACGGACCTGAACCCACCTGAAGTCCTTGTCTACGGGGGCCGCCTGCAGGTCCTGGAACTCGGCCGTGGTGAGGAACACCGTGGTGGAGCTGACGGCGGCCGGTCCGTCAGGTCTCTGGTTCTGGATCAGGACGGAAACGCTGGTTTAAAGGCCCTCTTAGATCACATCCTGGTCTTATTGAGCACTTATGTAACAATATTTAAAAATCAAAATCCACTTTTTTTATGGTAACGTTATTCTAAAAGTGGAGCTGAAAACGTGTGATTTGATTGGAGGGTTGAAAAGATGAGCTCACCACCTTCTCCAGCTCTGATTGGATGTCATGATATTATTGGTTGGTACCAGCGCATGTCAGCAGGCGGCATATTTTGGATTTTGATTTAAAAATACAAAGAAATTAGATTTTTTTAACAAACGAGCTGGAATGAGAGACGCTTAAACTGCTTTAACCATTTTAGATGACATCATACTGTTCACCCATTTAATAATATATGCTGAAGAAAAAAATATAAAATCATATTTTTTTTTTATCATTTTACTTTATTTCAACCAATAATATCATGATCAGTCATTCTGAAGCTTTTAGTTTAGAACTTCCTCTCATTAAGCCCCGCCTCCTGTTTCCCTCATAGTCCTACCTGCGTGTACGTCTCACTCTCATGAACCATCACCTTCATCGTCAGCTCCGGAGACATCTGAGTGCTGACCACTCTGTGGAGGGAACGCCAATTATTATTATCATTATTATTATTAACAACAACAACAACAACAACAACAAAATGTCAGCTCACCGTCCTCTGAAGAGGATGCAGCCGGCCGCCACCAGGGGGCAGCGCTGGCAGGCCTGGAGGATGAGGGCGGCTTTGAGCAGGAGAAGAGGGTCGACCTGGAGACGAGAGGCGAGACCGTTTACCTTCCATGTGAGACGGGACGCTGATCAATGATCAATACACAATTCATCCACGATCGTTGGTCTGTCCAGCTGCTACACTGATGATGTCACAGACCTGATGTGTGTACTTTGTACACCATTGTACTTGAACATTTAAAGTCTTCATCAGGCCTGAAACGTCCAACGGTTACCAGCGTTTCCATGGCAACGTGGAAATGCTTTTCTGCAGAAAGACGCTTGCACAACAGCAGCAGCAGCGTTGTGACACCGCGGCGTCCGGCGTGACAGGAAGAGGAAGTGTTTACGTACGTTGGTCGGGTCGATGGTCCTCAGGGAGCTGAAGACCCGCTGGAGCTCCGAGGACGCAGACTGGAGGTGAGACAGGTACTGAGCCCATCGTCCTGCCAGACGCTCCCTGCTGTTCAGCTGTGGAGACGAGACACAGACAGTTATTGTAGGTCGCTCTGCTGGGTCTGGTGTAAGTCTGAACCAGACTAAAACCAAGACCACTACGGTCCAAGAGAAGGGTCCACCTGGTAGCTCTGCCGGACGGAGCCGTGGTAGAAGCAGAACAGGTCTATGAGCTGATCCAGGATCTGAGAGACGCTGATGGTGGGGACGTCCACCGCGCAGCCCAGAGCCTGCAAACACACGGCAACACCACCCTGGATCAGTACCAGAGACTGGACTGGCCTTCGGGGGGGGACCTGGTCCAGACCGGACTCACCCAGAAGAAGTCGTCGCTCATCCGGATGGCGAACTTGCTGCGGCGGAGCCTCAGCATGCGGACGGGCGACGACGACAGCTCGGAGACGCAGCGTCCGGCGCCGGCCAGCTGACCGCAGAGCAGCTCCTGTTTGTCCACCGGCGTCTGAGAGAGAACATGGAGGCCAGACAGGAAGTAACGACACCGTCACCATGGAAACCACCACGACAGCAGAATCCTGATTCACGATGTTTATTCTGATAATCACCAGGATATGGTTTAAAAACTCCTAAAATGGCACCAAAACATTCTGGAATCTCTTTACGTTTTGTTCGGAAACAAATTTTTTAGTTACGTTGGATATTTTTTGTTGTTGTTGAGAAAAATGAGACTATCATAAATCATAAGGTCTCCATGACGGCGTATTAGGGCCACTGTAGGAGAAATGGCAAATATGCCACTTTAGAAATGGATAAAGTCGATACAAACAAGTTGCTTGGTTCCGCTAACGCCGGATGTTGCCGTTGCTATGACAACAAGTGAAAGCTACCGCTAGCATCTTAGCCCAACTCGCAAATTTGCCCCATTTTTCTTTGAATATTGCCCCCTCTCTCGGCTACAGCGGCCGTAATACGCTGTCAGATCTCCCTGCTTATACATAAAATATATATATTTTTCACTACCCTACCACGATGGCTAGCTAGATTTACGATTATCCCGATAACGTAAATCCACCAAGGCTGACTTCTGGATCGCGATCTAACGGTACAGCAGAGAAACTAGAGTCCCACCTCCTCCGGGTAGAAGTAGCAGATCCCCTCCCGGGTCGGATCCCCCTCCCCGGTCACTCGGGATCCATCGTAGAGGAAGAAATAATTACACCTGCAGAACAAACACACAACCGAAACATCGTTTCCATCTTCAGCATGGTGACGTGATGTGATTGGTCGGGACCAGCTGATGTCAGCAGGCCATGTTTATGTTCTTTAACCAAAATGATGTATATTATAATAATTGTGTAAATATTTTGGAATATATTGTTAAATATGTACATGTACATGACTAAAAGGGTTCAATTCATCTTTAACTTCAGCTTTTCTCAGCTGGTTTCTGACACTCAACAGGTCCCTGGGTCTCAGCTGGTTCCTGGGTCTCAGCTGGTCCCTGGGTCTCAGCTGGTTTCTGACACTCAACAGGTCCCTGGGTCTCAGCTGGTCCCTGTGTCTCAGCTGGTCCCTGGGTCTCAGCTGGTTCCTGACACTCAACAGGTCCCTGGGTCTCAGCTGGTTCCTGGGTCTCAGCTGGTCCCTGGGTCTCGTCTCAGCTGGGATCTGGGATCCGGTCTTACCTCCGTGAGTCGGACGACATGAGCTCGGCCATCACCGACGGGAATCCCGGATCAAAGCTCGACGTGGTCCGCCCCTCCGTGACCCGGGTCCATGGACTTCCTCCTGCCGGGCTCAAGATGCTTCGCTCCGACAGAAAGTAGAAGTGAATCTTTGAGGCCGACAGAGACGGTAGACCTGGTCCGAGGGCAGCGCGGCCGGTCCGGCTCGGAAACCTCCGGGAGGTCCGCTGGTACTACGGGTCCGGGTCTCGGTGCTTTCACCGGGAGTAAACGGTGGTTTACCGCCGAACGGGGCCGCGTTAAAACGGGGCTGAGCGAGGAATGCGGGTCGGTCACACGTAGTGGAAGTCATGTGAAAGTACGGCGAGTCCGCAGGGACAAACTACTTTACGCGTTTCACAGAAGTCGCGCTAAACTTTCATGTAAAGAAACTAACTCCGCTACAGAGTATTTTACGTTCAATTATTACTTACAGCGTTGCTATGGAAACAGCGTTTTAATGGCCAGGTGACGTTTCACTTCGTATTATCCTCACGCTTCACAGTAAAACCTGCTCAAATGTCACCGGCTACAAAGAAATAAAGAAATACATGAAAATCATAATAATAAAATATAATATAAATATACATGGATTTATTTATAAAGAAATGTAAATAATATATACATGTATTTATTTATGTATTTATAAATATATGGATTTATTCATATAAATTGATTTTTATTTGTATTTATATTTATTTGTATATATTTATAGGATACTTCTACTGGCTGGTTTTTAACGAGATTAATTGAGTCTGGTGTCATCACGCTTACATCACATCCTGGAGGCCGAGATATGATCCAGAGAAGAAGAAGAAGCACAAAGACACGACACGAACGGCTAAATGAAGAAGAAAACAAATTCATTTCACAAGGCAGAACGAAAACCAGCCACTAGAAATGGCCTTCATAGGGATACTTTTACTTTCTATTTTGAATGCACAGAGATACCGTGATGAGATCCTGAGGCCCATTGTTGTGCCATACATCCATGAACATCACCTCATGTTTCAGCAAGATAATGCACGGCCCCATGTTGCAAGGATCTGTACACAATTCTTGGAAGCTGAAAATGTCCCAGTTCTTGCATGGCCAGCATACTCACCGGACATGTCACCCATTGAGCATGTTTGGGATGTGCTTGACCGGCGTATACGACAGCGTGTACCAGTTCCCACTAATATCCAGCAACTTCGCACAGCCATTGAAGAGGAGTGGACCAATATTCCACAGGCCACAATTGACAATCTGATAAACTCTATGCGAAGAAGATGTGTTGCACTGCATGAGGCAAATGGTGGTTACACCAGATACTGACTGGTTCTGAGTCCCCAGACCCCCAATAAAGCAAAAAACTGCACATTTCAGGGTGGCCTTTTATTGTGGGCAGTATAAGGTACACCTGTGCACTAATCATGATGTCAGATCAGCATCTTGATGTGGCACACCTGTGAGGTGGGATGGATTATCTCAGCAAAGCAGAAGTGCTCACTATCACACATTTAGACAGATTTGTGAACAATGTTTGAGAGAAATGGTAATATTGTGTATCTGGAATGAATTTTAGATCTTTAAGTCCATCTCATGAAAAATGGGAGCAAAAACAAAAGTGTTGCGTTTATATTTTTGTTGAGTGTATATGTCAAAGTATAATAGGCCATAAAGATATCACATAAAATAAACATGTCATGTTGTATTATACCATTAAAATGAGAGCAAAAGCCCATAAAAGTGTGTTGTGTCATAAAAGAAAGTAGAGCAGGCGTCATACCGCCACAAACACCATAATGTATATTAAAAAAATGAAAAGTTTATAATGTCCCTTCAGAATGGAAAAGCCCCTGGCCCGGATGGGTTTCCAACTGATTTTTATAAAAAATTTAAAAATAAACTTGCCCCTCTTCTTCTCTCAGTTTACGCAGAAGCACTGGAGAATAATATTCTTCCGCCTACTCTTCGCCAGGCATCTATTACACTGTTATTAAAGAAGAATAAGGACCCTCGTGACTGCTCTTCTTACAGACCGATTAACTTGACAAACTGTGATGGTAAAGTGTTCTCAAAGGTCATTGCACTCCGGCTTGAGACAATTCTTCCTCATATCATCTCGGAGGACCAGACTGGATTTGTCCAGGGCAGACAATCATATTTTAACCTGAGACGATTGTTTAATATCATTTACACTGAATCTAACTCTCCATCTCCAGAAGCAGTAATATCGCTTGATGCCGAAAAGGCGTTTGATCGGGTCGAGTGGAATTATCTTTTTTATACACTTAGCAGATTTGGTTTTGGCCCTAGTTTCATTCAACTTATCAAGCTCATTTACACTGATCCTACTGCCTCAGTTTATACCAATGGTATCTCAT
>NC_139936.1:1388215-1433215 GCF_963514095.1 Eutrigla gurnardus | reverse complement strand
TTATTATCATAATAAACATTATTTATAAGTGTATTATCATAATAAACGTTATTTACAAGTGTATTACTATCATAATAAACTTTATTCATAAGTGTATTACTATCATAATAAACGTTATTTACAAGTGTATTATTATCATAATAAACATTATTTATAAGTGTATTATCATAATAAACGTTATTTACAAGTGTATTATTATCATAATAAACTTTATTCATAAGTGTATTACGATCATAATAAACATGATTTTTAAGTGTATTATTATCATAATAAACGTTATTAATGAAGCAGCTTCATGCACTCGGTTTGCAGCTCGTTTCACAGGAAATGAGAATTCCAACACGCCCAGATACGATCTTTGATGGGTGTCACTCGCGTTGAGCAACTTCCTGAGTTCATCTGCTGCATCCGTCCCCACGTTGCCCCTCCTCGGAGGTCAAATAGGACGTAGAGTTGAGTGTGTTGAGATGAGGCTGTGTGGATGTGTGTTACAACAAGCCTCCTCAGAGGTCAAGATGGACATTTGGTTTCCCATGATGCACCTGGCTGCCTGGTCACTGATGAGCCTCCTCGCTGTGTCTTCTCATGGTGAGTTCATCATGTGGTTTCTCTCTCTGATGTGGCTTACAGGTAGATCTGGATCAGCTTTCAGGTCCCTTAGATCTACTTCAACCCTTAAATGAAGCTTCCAAAGTTGAATTCAGATTATTGGTGGCGTGGCAGAACTTTCCCTGATCACGCTGCTACGAGTTTATTATTATTTATTTGGTTATTTATTACATTTTTCAAATATTTAATCACATTTTTCATGTACAAAATGTAATTAAATAAAAAAACAAATACATTAAAATGTATATATCTATATATATATATACTGTATATATATATGTATACTGTACACATATACACGTTTCCCGTGTTTGTGTAACAGAAGTGACGGTGAGGAACTCCGACCTGAAGCCGTGTGAGGAGGACAAGCGGGTTTGTGTGACCGACCTCCGAGACTGTGGACCGAGACTGAATGCATCTACACAGGGTGAACACACACACACACACACTCACACACACACACACACACACACACACACACACACACACACACACACACACACACACACACACACACTCACACACACACACACACACACACACACACACACACACACACACACACACACACACACACAAACACACACACGTTATCGTCCTCCATCAGGTGGGAGGATCTAAACGTTGATGGAGCTGCGTGGTTATGAAACAAAGTCACGGATCTGGTCTGGTCTGGTCTGATCTGATCTCGTCTCTGTGCCCCTGCAGAGACCCTGAACATGTCCTGCTTCTACCAGATCTCCCAGCGGTCTCTGACATGTGGGTGGAGTCGGGACTGGAACAGCCACACGGAGTCCGACGTGTCGCTCATCTTCAGCCGGTAAACGCCGACCAGAGGGGAACGGCTGAAATACAGTCATCCTGTTTTATTCCTTTAGAATTCTTATTATTTGCATTCATAACATGCATTATTATTATCTTTATCGTATACATTTGCAGCAGACACCAGATCTTCTCCTGTCCGGGGATCTTCAACCCGTCGGCCACCCTCAACGTCACGGCCCGGATCAAGAACTACATGCTGGGGAGGGAGACCTGGTCCCGGCCTCACGCTGTGATGCTTTACGATGTGGGTGAGTGCAGGGTGCGAGTTACGGGGGAGCAGGGGGAGCCATGGCTCCCCTGGTGGCCACCTGAGCTCCCCTGGAAACATGATTTGTGAAATTTGGGGGGAGCTCTAAAATATTGATATGATTGCCAAATTAATTATATTTTGGCCATGGTTTTCCCTCAAAGGTGTAAAATAAGAGAAATAAAATTGTATTTTTAGTTCGTGATTCATGAAAAAAGTGTTGCCTGCTTGCACGTCGGAGGCGCTTGAAGCGTGGTGCCGCTGGCTGCTCTTATCGCGTGTTTGGCTCTGTGTACAGCTATAGGCTATAGCCCATGTGATGTATGATGTGATGATGATCGATCGGGGTGTTTCATGTAAATATTGTACATAGACCTATGGTGTGCGTGCAACGGATTTTCTCTTTATAATAGGCATATGCTGTTGCTATTAATGACAGGATCAGCATTTAAACTTTGCCCCCCTCCAAAAAAAAAAAAAAAAAAAATGATCGCCCGCCCCCAGCCCCGGCTCCCCCGGACACCGTGGTATAACTCGCACACTGGGTGAGTGGACCGGATATCTCCTCACACCATGACACAAGCCAACCGCTGAACTTTCACCGTCTCCTCCCCTTGTCCCCTTGTTTCCTCGTCTCCCTCCTCGTTTCCTTGCCCCCCCTCCTCAGCCAAACCCCCTCAGCCGGTCTTACGGGTCCTCGGCTCCACTGAGGACTCGGTCCTCGTGTCCTGGAGAAGCAGCGGTGATGGAGACTGTCGGCTTCGCTACAGAGTCAACAACACTCACATGTGGATCCATGTTAGTATCACCACAGCTGGAGGAACCAGAATCAAGTATTGATCTGTGATTTAATATCAATAACCAGATGAAAAGGATGCAGAAATAACTCCATCATGATGGTGATCAGTAAAAAGTGCTGAGTCATGCATTGTTAGTCTGTCTGCAAGACCACAAGATAACTACTGTTAAAACGCTGGTTTTCTGAATGGAGTCTGGTTGATGGGTGCTAGGCTACGCTAACATTGTAGCTGCTCCATCAACACTCCATATAAGGTCATCTAGACATAAATACAGCAGAGACCTTGTTGTTTGGACCACAGACAGTCTCTGGTTCCTCCACATAGTCTGGTCTGGTCTCTGGACTCATGTGGGCTACTATCTAGACTCTGGGGGACCACAGACAGTCTCTGGTTCCTCCACATAGTCTGGTCTGGTCTCTGGACTAATGTGAGCTACTATCTAGACCTCTGGGGGACCACAGACAGTCTCTGGTTCCTCCACATGGTCTGGTCTGGTCTCTGGACTAATGTGAGCTACTATCTAGACTCTGGGGGACCACAGACAGTCTCTGGTTCCTCCACATAGTCTGGTCTGGTCTCTGGACTAATGTGAGCTACTATCTAGACCTCTGGGGGACCACAGACAGTGTCTGGTTCCTCCACATAGTCTGGTCTGGTCTCTGGACTAATGTGAGCTACTATCTAGACCTCTGGGGGACCACAGACAGTCTCTGGTTCCTCCACATAGTCTGGTCTGGTCTCTGGACTAATGTGAGCTACTATCGTAGACCTCTGGGGGACCACAGACAGTCTCTGGTTTCTAGTCTGGTCTGGTCTCTGGACTAATGTGAGCTACTATCGTAGATCTCTGGGGGACCACAGACAGTCTCTGGTTTCTAGTCTGGTCTGGTCTCTGGAACATTAACCGTTTGTGTTCCAGGTTCCAGATTCGGTCCCGACACGTAGACCGGACCAGACCCTGACCTACAGGATCACAGACCTCCTGATGTCCACCGTCTACAGAGCCGCCGTGTCCTGCAGGGAGGAGTCCGGCATCTGGAGCGAGTGGAGCCCTGAGGCCGGCGCGAGGACTCTGGACCGGGGTAACGGTTCACATTCAGAGGCTCTGATAGAAATGATCCAAATCCTTTGAAAGTCCTGAAAACAACGTCTGTCTTTTAGTGCCTTCCAGCCCTGCGGAGGTTTGTTACAGAGTGGAGACGACCGACTCTGGATCGCTGCTCCTTCATCTCATGTGGAAGGTACATCGGAAAAATACTTTTAATAATCAATATTTTAAAAACGTTTCCCTTTCCTTGTATATTCTCTGTGCAGACAACAGCAGCGTCACAAAAAACACAGAAAAAATTTGATTTTTGCAACAATCAAAGTGTCCCAGAAAATAAAATGTTGAAATATGTTAAACATATTGTGCAAGAAACTACGACGGCATATTAGGGCCACTGTAGCAAAAAAAAAAAAAAAAAACGGAACCGAGAGAGGGGGCAATATTCCCGAGAAGAAAACTCGTAAAGTTGCGCCTTTTCTCGTAGATTTGCGTCTTTGGATTCAGAGAGAAATGGCAAATTTGTGAATTTATTATGATGCTAACAACTGGCATTCATGCTGGCTAACTTCCCATGAACATATGCTTTATGTTTCTAATTAATAATCACAACCAACAACAACGTTTCCTTAATTCTAACTAAATCTTTACCGAAGCTTCACCATCTGATCTCTTTGCAGGACCTTGACCTCCGTGACGCCGGAGGTCGTGTCCTTGGATACCAGGTGAGCTACGAGTCGCTGGAAGAGGACAAGAAGAAGTTAGTCCAGAACACCACGGAGGTGACGGCGCTCCTGGTGGTGGAGGAGGGGAACTGCAGGGTCACGGTGGCGGCGTTCAACACGGCCGGCTACGGCCCTGCAGCACGCCTCGGCATCGCCGTCCAATCACAGAGCGGTGAGTGGACTCTGGTTGTTTGTCTGTTGGAGCTGCTGCTCTCCTGTTGCGCAACATCCTGATGTTTCCCTTCAGAGCAACGCAGCAACAGATCTCCGAGCAGATAACAACTCGTTGCGACAGACGACACTTAAATGTCCTCGCAGGGAAACGTTGGCGGGAGGAGACCCATGTGTTTCTGCGTAATATTATTATTAAAATGATTAAATCTGCTCTCTGTTACCTTTCCGGGGAAATGTATTTATTTTTATGGACAGAACAATCTAAGTTTCAAATAGTTTGAAACATAAAACAAAACAGTAGTTTCTAATTATTTGTTATTTATTTAGCAATTTTGAAATAGTTTTACTGTATTTATTATCATTTGATTGTTCATTTATTTTGTTCCTTCATAAATATTGTTATTTACGTTTTATTATGTATTATTATTTGTATTATATACATTATTTATTATTTTGTATCTATTTGTAATTATTTATTTCAGTTACATTTCTGGGGAAATTTCTTTTTTTTCTGGACTGAACGATCAAAGTTTTAAATAGTTTGAAACATAAAACAAAACTACTTGGTTAGTTTGAGTAAAAACATGGTTTGACTTAAAATGAATATGGAATTGATACACAACAAATTAGACAGAATAAACATTATTTCAAACATTTAAAAAAAGTAATAATCATTAAAGTAGATTTTAAAGAACAACAAAAACAAGACAAGAACAACAAAAACAAGATAGCCCATAATAACAGAAAACAAACAAACATACATTTGTAAATAAATATTGGAAAAGTAATATAATGCATAACATCTACATGAATGACATAAAACATGTCCATCCTCAGAATAAAACACAGATTTCTACTCTTGCTTTACCCGGGACACTAACATCGGTCTCCTGGGTGAAAGTCCTGTGTTTGTTGGCCCGTCCCCCATCCAGACCTCCTATACGTGGACTCTGCTGGTCCTCAAACCAGATTAAATCAGGGATGGATGCTGAATGATGGATTATGACTGTATGCTGATGATGTTGTGTTGTGCAGCGCTGCCGTCCGTCAGACACCTGTGGGTCTCCAGTTCTTTCCCGGCTTCCAAAGGCCTTCTGGTCCAGTGGGAGACCCCCACAGTCCAGCCCTCCGGCCCCCCCGTCAGTTATCATCATGTTCAGTGGCGCCCCGAGACCCGATCCAGCACCAGCAGCAGCCGCTGGACCACAGTGGACAACGTCAGCACCTCCACCCTCATACACGGTGACAATATTACATTATAATAACTCCTCATTTATTTATAAAAAAAAATATCCAACGATAGCAGAGGAGATGCTTTTCATACATTTAGTTGCTTTGTTTGTTTACATTTTTGTTATTTAATTTTTACAATTATTATTCATTCATCAGTGATAAAAATAAGAATTTACAAGAGAATAGATAAAAAAAAAAGACATTTACAGGTGAACGGGTTTTAAAGATGATTATTATCAGAGTGAAGGAAAAGGAAAGAGAATAAAAAGCTAAAACATTTTTGGGCCAAAAGATAAATTTAATCAAGGAACAAAATCAAAAATAAAACTTTAAAATGCCTCCCAGCAGAAAAGAGAAATGTGATGTCACCAGAGCAGCCAGGCTTTTATTCTGAAATGTCTGCGGGAAAAAAGAGGCTAAAGAGGAATGAAATCCTGTGTGTGTGTGTGTGTGTGTGTGTGTGTGTGTGTGGTGGGTCCACAGATGTGGACCCCGATGAGGGCTACCTGATCAGTGTGATCCCGGTCTACAACCAGCGATGTGGATCTCCTCAGTCGCTGCCGGCCAGTCTGCAGCTCGGAGGTGAGACCGTCCCTAACACGACGTAGAACCGGGTTCTAGAACAAAGGAACCTTCAAACATCTGGAACTTATGTGCAAGAAATAACACTCCAACTGGCCCCATGATGGCGCTCTAATTAACCCCCCACACTATTTTAGAAAGGCCACACCCCCTCACACCTCAACATCCGGCTCAACGCACAAAAACCACATCGGCCCACCTGACCGGATTTTCCTCCGAAGACGAAGCTCGCATTTCTTTACGATTTTCATGCATTAATCATCAGGATACGTCCACATAGGTCCCTGAGAGTGTCATTTTAAACAACCACTAGGGAGCGCTAGAAATGCAAAAAAGAAAGAAAGAAAGACTATAAAACACAAACCAGACTATAAGTCAGACATTTGTCGGATCCTAAACAGCGACGTGTTTTAAAACAATAAAAAAACACGGTGGTCACCAACGGGAGACAAAGTCTTTTTGATTTGTGGCATGAATTCATGTAATAACGTTACCTCAGTAATGGAACGTAGCTAAATTGACAAACATCGTTCATGGTACAATTAAAACGGGATCAAATAATTGTTCATACAAATTTTTTTCCGATATCAGCTGCAAACTCAGCAGCCAATGAGCTGCCTCCTTTTTGTTGAGCGTTGGCTGGTCTGTGTTCTCTCAGCTCTGATGGAGGCGGTCCAACTGAAGGTGGTGGGCGTGACCAAGACCACGGTAAACGTGACGTGGGCGTGGCAACGGAAGGCCGGACCAATCAGAGTGCAGAGATACCGAGCGAGGCTGAGGAAAGACTCGGAGACGCAGAGTAGGTCACGAGTTGTTTCATAGAAACATGTATATTAATAAAAACTAACTCGTTCTCGTCTCCAGCTGCGTCTCTGTGGCCGGACCAACGGCAGCTCCTCCTCCTACACCTGACCCCTGACACAGAGTACGCTCTGCTCCTATTGGCTGACGAGGTCTCTAGAGACATCCTCCCCGTGACGACGGACTTCGGTGGGTTTAATACAATTTTTATTTCACATTTATATTTGCTTATTATATGTTTTATTAATGATAATGTGTATTTTTGGACATATTTAAAATTTTGGAAGAAAAAAGTTTTGGGATCAAATAATTTCAGGGACCCCCTGCAGTAATTCTGCAGACCTCCTAGGGGTCCTAGACCCTGTTGAAGATCTCTGTTCTAGATGTTGCCTGTCTCCGTGTTGGTGTGACGTGTTTGTGTTGCAGACGAGGTACCGGTGGTTGCGGCGGCGACTCCTCTGCTGCTGCTCCTTCTCACCGTGTTCATCATCTCCATCCTGTCCAGGACCGTGTGAGTGTTTATTACCCGCTAACCTTTAAAACCAGACAACTGTAGTACATCGAGAAGAAACCGCAACGTTCCCGTACAACGAAACTGCACTCTAGACCAGAGGTCTTCAATGTTTGCAGGCAAGGACTCCCAAACTCATCTTTGACTCCCTTTCAGGTACAAGTCGTACTTCTACCCGCCCATCTGCAGCCCTCAGAGCAGCTCTACAGGCCGCTGGCTGATGGACCCGGACCACCAGGTGAGCTCTGAAACTGGTCTGGTCTTCTCAGGTCATTTAACTGCTCGACTTGGTTTTTACAGCCCGATCCAAGAAACCATCGTGTTTAATCTGCTGCTTCATCTCATTAAGTTTCAAAGAGTCATTTTTCTTAAAGATAACGAGAAAGAAATGTCGCTCCTTTCTGGATATTAATCTCTGGATGTTGAAACGAGACAGACTTAAGGTTCAGTTTAAAGGAAGCTATATTCAGACACTACCTCATCACATTTGGGGGAATATTATAATATAATATATGTCTTTATGATGTTCTGTTGAAACATATATGTTTTAAGGCTTCAATCACTCAGATGAAGAACCGTTAACGTCCATCAATACTCTTTCCTTGCCCGTGGACAGAAGCCCTGGGAGAGGAAGGTCCTGGACCTGGAGGACTTCCAGGTGACCGACGTCCTCGGAGTGAAGAGTCCCATCACGCTGAGTCCGACTTCGGGACCGGATCTCCCCGAAGACGCCGCCCTGCTGTCCATCGACCTCCTCATCGTCAAAATGTCGGCCCTGGAGCCGGACAGGAAGTGGGATGCCCCAGAGCTCCCAGAGCTTCCTCTGCAGCAGCAGTACGCCAACTACCCGGTGTACTGCCGCCACCCCGACGCAGGCTCCCCCCCCGAGGAGAGGCAGGACGCCGCCACCACATGTCATTTTCACGATTTCGTAGCAAACGCCGTTAATGAGCTGACCTGCGAGGTGGAGTACGTGTCGAACACCTTTCTGGGGAGGACGGATGTTTAAACTGATCTGATCGTCGAGGCCGATTGTACACTTTGTTTGCTTGAATGAGCAGCGTCGGTGTTGCATGCTGGGTACAAGGCACAGAAGCTGACACATGCTGGTGTCTCCGTCCTTTACACGGCAGAAAACAAACATGTTCGTTGTGCAAGCCTGCTGAATGATGACTGCAGTTTTCCGGCAGGACTGAACTCTGAACGGACCATCGCGCCGCTATTCCGCCTTTCTGTCGGAGCTCCCCGGTCTCCTTAGAAACCACGTTCCCACACGATAAAACCAACATCTTTGAATTATGTGCGCCCGACCAGAGGGAGATTTAAGAAATGCTAGCAGCCGTTAGCAGCTAACCTGTAGCAGCCGAGGAGACGACGAGGTCCGGAAACCAAAACCATCAGGATCCAGTTCACCTGCCCTCATTGATTGGGATGCGAGTCGCCGCCTGACGTCATACTAGACGCTGCAAAAACATTCTTTACAAATACATGGACTCCGTTAGCATGCTGCTAATGCTAATATAACATTGAATGCTAGCTTGAGAGCATTATTACATACCAGATATTATAGCGTTGCTGTAAACAAGCTACCTCTCTCTCTCACATCTACAACAAATAAGGCAAAACTGGTAAAAGATTCTTTAAAAGTACATGCACTCCGTTAGCATGTTAGCATGCTAACATTAGCATTGTATATACTTACAGCAGTAAGATGTGAGACAAAATGTCATTGGAGATGATGAGAATTAGTTGGATTGAGCAATTTAATTTATAATCAATTATCAGCGTCAACGATTCTAGATAATAACAATCATCCATCATGTGTTGAGAAGGGAAAATAAAAGTTGTCTGGATTTTATAATCAATAAATGCAGTCTTTTTTGTTTCCACGTACAGTCCGGTTCTGTCTTCTATCTCGACCGGCATCGATGGTGTGGAGGTCAGAGGTTAGAGTTCATGCCGATCCAGTGTCGGACCAGCTGGTGGGCGATGGTCTGTCTGGGGGGGACGCTGAAGGCTGGACAGGTTCCTCGGAATGAGTCAATCACCTCAACAAACACAAGAAAAGTTCAGAGTTCGACTAAACGCCAGCTCATTCTCGTAAACATCTCAGTTCACAAAGGGAAAAAAAAACTATTTTCAAAATGTTTTACAGTTTTACATGTAAAACTGCCCGCGACCCTGAATACAGGATAAGCGGTAGACAATGGATGATGGATGGATGTAAAACTGCTAAATAGTTGGTTGTAAACCTGTTGTGTCTCTGGAAGACAGTGTCGTCGACATACTCTGAACTCATGTTGTCTACAGTTGAATTAGCAGAAAATGACAAAATTGTCATGAAATGCAGCATATGATCAAATTGTAGACTCAGATAATCAAGGACCCCCATCCACCAGTGAAGGCCATGAGAAATGGCTGAAAGCAAGTGGAGCTTGTGTAAAGAGTTACCAAGGTCGGTTATGAGCTATGACAGTTGTCCATGGTGATACTATTATTATTGGTATTTTTTGTGTTGTTTGTACCTGTTGCCGTGGGAACCACCGAGCTTCCTCGATCTCGTTCTGGTCCACTTTGATGTCGGTCGATATGGCAACAGCGAGACAGCCAATCATGAGGTTAGAAGGCATCGGCCATGGCTGGCAGGAGACGTACTGAACTGGTCCAACCAGCACGCCGCTCTCCTCCTCCACCTCCCTCCTCACCGCCTCCTCTATCGTCTCGCCTGCAGGGGGAGGTAAGAAGGTAAGAAGATAAGGTGGTACGGAGGTCAGGAGGTAAGAAAGTAAGATGTTAAGAAGGTAAGGAGGTAATGTGTTAAGGAACTAAGGAGGTCAGGAGGTAAGAAGGTAAGGAGGTCAGGTCTGGGTTGTTTGTGTTACCAGGCTCGATGAATCCAGCCAGACAGGAGAACAAGCCAAATGGAAAGATCTTCTTCCTTCCGAGTAAACACTGGTTTCCATCAGGGTGGATCACCAGCATGATGACCACCGGGTCTGAAAACAAGCACAGGTGCAGGAGGTCAGTGGGGGGTCTGCAGGCTTCTACATTCAGTACCGACGGCATTAATCACAGGAACCCAGGCGAGCACCTCGTACCGACTCGTGGGTAGCAGGTGTTGTGAACTCCCTTGAGGCTCCTGCAGGTGGGGTTCAGGCAGCTCCTCTTGTAGCCGCCCTCCTCTGGCCTGGTGCTGCTGCCACACGTGGGACAGAAGCTGTAGCGGCTGTGCCAGGCCAGCATCGACCGAGCCTGAGCCACGATTCCTGCAGGACCGAGAGATGGAGCAAAGTTATTCAGTCAGCTGAGTATAAAAGATGCCCTCTGGTGGAAGATAGGTAGGATGGTTGGGTGGTAAGGATGGTTGGGTGGTAAGAAGGTAAGGAGGTTGGGTGGTAAGAAGGTAAGGAGGTCAGGAGGTAAGGTGATAAGGTGATAAGGGGGTTGGGTGGTAAGGAGGTTGGGTGGTAAGAAGGTAAGGTGGTAACCTCACCGGCCTCTTCCTCGCTGAGCTTCAGCAGGTCTCTGTTGGGCGTCTTCGGGAAGCAGCAGTTCGTTTCTCTGCAGCGGTTTAGAAGTCCAGCAGCGTCTTCATTTGAGTCGATGGCAAACCAAGCGGGATGATCCGGGACACCCTCCACAGTCTTGGAGGAGGGGGAGGAGGGTTTCTTCCTCTTCTCCACGCCGAGGAAGATGACCACAGTCGCGGGTTTCTGGAGAAGGTCTTTAACAGCCTCAAATCCGAACAGACACAGCTTGGTCTCAACCTGGTAAGAAAGTTTATTTTGTCCAATTTTATTTAGAACAAAGGATAAAATATGGACGAATCACTCAACCCTTGACAGTATCTTACTTACATTTGTGCTTCCAAATTCAATTAAAAAATGATTGGTCAAGAATACGAGGATATGACATTATGCAGATGATGTGGTACTGTACGGTTCCCTTTGATTGACTGAGGAAAATCTGGACTTCAACCATCTGCAGCTAACTTTTTAAAGCTCATGTGAAACCCATCTGAATCCACCGGTATGAAACTGTAATTGATAGCCTGGGTTTTTTTCTGTTTGGTACAGGCCTTTTCATATTTTGATCATTATCAGAATATCATGAATAATCGTGGATAATCAGGATAATCGTGACATAACATTTCATATGATCCCATGCCTATTTCCCACCACTGAGAGTCAATGTTGGTCATTTCTGCTTTGTGTCAGCTTTACCACAAAGTCAATGTGGTTGTTTTCTGGTGTGTTGATGGTTCAAAGGGTCTGCCCTTGTACCTGAGCGTTGTTGTTGTCCGGTGAGCTGCTGACCATGGGGCTGAGGGTGGAGAACAGGAGGTAGACGGTGTCCGGGTGCCTCTGTTTACCCTCCAACCAGACCTGGTCCGTCCTCTTGGCACTCAGCCGATCCAGCGTCTCTCTGCCGAAGTAGTTCTCGTGCTGGTGGAGGTCCGAGCCCGGCAGGACCCTCTGGCAGCCGGCGTCCGTCCGGCCCAGCAGGTTGGAGACGTGCAGGTGGCCCCAGAACTTTGCAATATCGTAGGCGGTCTGCGACGAGCCGTTCACGGAGAACTTGTCGCAGCTAGAAGATCGAACAGATTTAATAGTTTTTGGGTGTGTAGTCTTTTTGAATTACATATTTCCACAGTTTTAAATTCAGCAGTTATTCAACAAAATACGACTTTCTTGAAATTAAAAATTATATTTTGGATTAACAAACATCGTGTCATTCACGGCACAATTCAAACGGGATCCAAAAATGATTCATCTCTCTGTCTACCATTCAGATTTTTTTTTAGTTAGCCATATTTTCTTGATAAAGTGGTGAGTTTCTTCTGCCCTCTAGTGGCCAAAATTGGCAAAAGTGGTCATTAATGCAGTTTAAGTGATATTTGAAACACTTTTAGTGGTTTATATTCTTAATCTTATTATTTTTTTAAGTGTAGCATTGCTTTAATCGGCTCTCTTTGTACCCGTGTGACAGCAGCGCCTCCACCACGTCGAAGTGTCCGTTGCGAGCGGCGAGCATCAGCGCCGTCCAGCCGCTGAGTCCGGTCTGGTTGATGAGCGAGGGGAGGTGAGACAGCATCGTGGAGACCTGGGTCCGGTCTCCTCGGGCTGCAGCGTCCAGAAACCGCTCCACCATCTCCTCCTTCGCACTCAGCTGCTGGGTCGTCATTCTGGAACAGAGATCACTTCTCGTTAAGTTGGATGGATCCGACAACGCAAGATGTTAACCTCCAGACGACTTCCTAAACCTGACTGAGAGGTTTGAACCCGAACTTACCCCTTTTTGTTGTTTCCCTAAACGTTTTTTTTTGTAATTTCCCTTAAATATGTTGAGAAAAATCTCATTCTTCAGCTAAATAAACTTTTTAACTTGTACAAACTTTTACGTAATTAATGTTGTTGCCTAAACCGAACTGTACATTTATTTTAATCCCAACCATGTTGGTTTTCCTAAACCTGACTGAGAGGTTTTGTTGCCTGAAGCTAACTCTAGTTTTTAACCCAAACCTGCCCCCTTTTGTCTTTGAACCTTAATTAAGTTAAAAGTTTGTACGATTTAAAACGTGTATTTTTCTCAACATATTTAAGGAACACATTGTCATATGTTATGTTATATTATATTATAGAACATTGTTTACTTGTATTAGTCCTCATTGAGGGTCTTTCCTCACTTTCTTTTTTAACATTGTGGGTTGGAGTCTAGATTTTTGGGGAGAGGGGATACATTTTTTGTATTATAGCCTATTAACATTTTTTATTTCAAACTGTCCAATTTTGGTAAAATAAAATAACTAAATAATATCAATGATAATCCTAAAACATAATGATGATGAATCTCATTTTAATACCCTGACCTTCAGTATTTCTATGATCCTCAAAGCAGTCATGAATTTGGATTATTATTATTTATTTCAAACTTCCACTGATGTCCAACTCACCAATCAGCGTTTAAACACGTGCAAAATCTTAATAGTCCCTCCTCCTATTGGTGCAGACAGCTGTCGGTCAATCCCGGGCCACGCCCAGCGCTCTGACACGTGACGTGTTGCGAAACGTTTCCGTATTTCGGTTTTAACCTGTTTGTGTTCGTGAAGTTTCGCGGACACGCGCTCGTTTAAATCCCCGTGACGTGTTTACGGTCCGCGTGTAAACGGGAGAACGGCCCGCTGAAGGCTCCGTCTACGTCCTGGAATCAACGTCACCGTCTACTTCGTGACCGCGGTGACGAAAACAGAGTTTGGGTTAAAATGACGATGAACGACACGTGAAGGTCTCACCTCAGCTCTCAGATCAGCGGCTGCTCTCCTGCCTGTCTGCCTGCCTGTCTGTCTGTCTGCCTGCCTGTCTGTTGAATAAAAGGTGACGGGGTGCGTTCAAGAGCAACAGCCACGTCGTTTACAACCGTGCTGCATTCAGGTTCTCCGTAAACCACAACATTTCTGTTACAGCGACAATATGCAACTTTTTTGTTCTTTTTTTTGAGACCCATTAATAATAATAATAAAACATTATACTCCTTTTAAAGACACATGATTCTGTCTTCAGTCTCTGGAAGGTCAGAGGTGGGAAGTAACCAAGTACAAATACTGTACTTCATTGTATTTTCAGGTATCTGTACTTGAGTATTTATACTTTTTTACTTTTCCTCCATACATTTTAAAACAAATATCTACTTTTTACTCTTATTTTACATTTATTGATTGATTATGATTATTATTAATATGAGTTGAGATTCAGTTAACCTTATAAAAAACAGCCAATAGAAATATCCTTCATAGGGATACTTTCTATTTTCTACTTAAAGTACATCTCAGAGTACTTTTACACTTTTACTTGAGTAAATAAGTAAAATCAGTACACACGTATCTGTACTTCTACTTGAGAGAATGAATGTAGTTTTGACTCCTCTGGCGGTTCTTGTTTTTTATTGAATACAAGTGAAGTTTAAATATTGTTGTATAGATCAGCATGCAGATTTCGGGTGTCCGGGTCCAGAGGCTTCATAAGTGAGCGGGTTCCTCCTCCAGGAACAGTACTTGACCCACGCTGGGTAAGAATACTCCTAAACCAGATGGCAAGTCCACTCGGATTCTAACTGAGTTCATTCAGAAGTTCTACGGATTTAAATGATTCTTTATAAACGAGGCGAACAGAGAAACAACAGGATGGAAGTTCAAGGACAGGACGACCTTCAAATAATGAAGAAACAAAGCACAAGTACTCATACTTTTACTTCAGTACAACAGTGTAGAAATACTCTCTATGCAGAATGAAGACAAAATAATATGTATCAAACCGTTGTATTATTATTATCGATGCATTAATGTTGCAAAAGATAAAAGTGGAGCTCATCAAACCACAAAAATAAAACATTTCATCATCACCTGGACGCCAGCAAACATTCTGAAAACATGATTTAATATAAATAAACATTAAAATATTAATATTTACTGTAGTTCACGTAAAAAACGGTAAATGTAGACGAATAAATTAATCAGTTAACGAGAAACAAAGCTGAATACAGACTCAAACATAGACTTTTATCTGTGTGTGTGTGTGTGTGTGTGTGTGTGTGTGTGTGTGTGTGTGTGTGTGTGTGTGTGTTAGGAGTAGAAGGTGAGGACACTCTGGTGGTTTCCTCGGACCAGCAGCAGAGGCGGGGCATCCTTGGTCAGCGTCTCCAACCAGCACATGTAGAGAGCGCTGGACACCGTCCCCTTCCTGGCCAGAGGCATGCTCCTGAAAACACACCGTAGTATTATTATTATTATTATTATTATTATAATCATGCTCCTGAAAACACACCGTAGTATTATTATTATTATTATTATTATTATTATTATTATTATTATTATAATCATGCTCCTGAAAACACACCGTAGTATTATTATTATTATGCTCCTGAAAACACACCGTAGTATTATTATTATTATTATTATTATTATTATTATAATCATGCTCCTGAAAACACACCGTAGTATTATTATTATTATGCTCCTGAAAACACTGTGTGGTATTAGTTTGCTTTTATTTGTATTACAGTATTTCAAAGTGTAGTATTAGTACTTTTATTTGTACTTCAGTATTTCAAAGTGTAGTATTAGTACTTTTATTTGTACTTCAGTATTTCAAAGTGTAGTATTAGTACTTTTATTTGTACTTCAGTATTTCAAAGTGTGGTATTAGTACTTTTATTTGTACTACAGTATTTTAAAGTGATGTATTAGTACTTTTATTTGTACTACAGTCCATGTCCAGAGTAATTAGTCATTAAAACCATATGATGGACAGACAGTGTGATTCTGGTCTCCATGGTAACGGGAAGAGGAGGAGTTCTCACATGACGATGAGTTTGGCCGTGGCCGAGTGTTCCTTCAGCAGCTCGTTCAGTCGGATCTGACGGTTGCTCTGAAAGTCACAAACAGGATGTGAGGTTGCAGTGAACGGAGTGACGTGATTGGTCAGCGCTGACCTGTGTGTGTGTGTGTGTGTGTGTGTGTGCACCTTGGCCTTGTAGAGCTCCAGCTCGTTGTCAGTGATCCTCCAGGGCTCCAGGGCCTTCAGCCTCTCTGCAGCGTCCTGCTCCATGTCGTCCTCCTTCAGCCGGTACGGCTCCACCAGCTCCTTGAAGCTCAGCTTACTGCAGCACATCACTTATTATCAATATCACACTTATTATTATAACCACACCTATTATTATCAGCTCTCATATCTGATAGAGAGACATTAACCAATCAGAGGGCAGGGAGGGTGCTGCGTCGTACTTGTGCTTCCTGGGTTTGGTGTTGATGTCTCCGAGGACGTGGATGTCGGAGAAGTCGATCCTGAACCTGCTGAGCAGCGTCGCCATACTGACACACACACACACACACACACACACACACACACACACACACACACGGCCATCAACACACAGGATGAATACACTCTGTGAGTGTGTGTGTGTGTGTGTGTGTGTGTGTGTGAGGCGTAGAAAGCTGGCGATGACTCACGCCCGGCGGTCGTGGTCGATGCGGTTGATCTTCCCGCCGATGAAGACCCGGATCCTGCAGTCGCCCCACTTACTCCGGTTGGTCAGCAGGAAGGGGATCAGCAGCGTCAGACCTGCAAACACGAAGAGGGTTCACTTCTTCTGCTCGCTCGAAAATAGTAGATTCAGTAACACAGAAAATAAAAAAACATTCGTAGATTCAGTAACACAGAAGATGGAGACGGTCTGTCATGTGACTTTAAGCGTAACTTAACACCAAAACTGTGTTCAGGTTTCTAATCGGGACATTTATATATATATATATATATATATATATATATATATATATATGCAGAATATATATAGTGACTGCCCTCTAGTGGTTGAAACATGACTACTGCAGGTTTGCTTTGCTACTAATCTGGAACCATTATTATAATCACCCTCTCTGATCTGAAGATAGAGAAGGAGAATAGGAATGAAAAATACTGTGTTATATATTTTGTCTTGAATTATACTTTTAAAAATATGAAAATAATGCTAATTCTGTAAAAGCATCTCACTAAAGATGTTTGAATGTGAATAATTGAAATGATAATAATCATACAAATGTTTTTTTTTTTACCTCCATCATCGAACAACCACCAGACGTCGATGGTTCCTTTCCCCTGCTTCTTCTTGAACTGCTGGCTGGTCTCCAGCAGACGCTGGTCCGCCAGGCTCAGGGGGGACTTGGTTTCTATGGCAACGACATCACATGACCAAAGACGACGTAAAGGAAACACAAAGTCCATCAGAGGTAACAATGTTCCTGTTTACATGCTGTAACGTTTCATCGAGCTTGGCTAACGCTTTTTGCTCCCGATTAGTCTTTGTGCTAAGCTAAGTTAGGCTAGGCTAGGCTAGAAGTGAGATTTTTCTGAGAGTGGGGCAATAGTCCTAAAAAAGGTGCAAATTCACGTTCATTCAATTAGAAGTGTGTATAAGTCCGTCGTTTAAATTATTGTGCTTTGTCAAATTAATGTCGTTTCATAGAGTAAATGATGAATCTTCATTTATTTTATGCTAGCGTATCTCCCCGAGGATCTACACATACTTTTTTCTTGTAAATACATGACTTTATAATCTCGTAAATGTGCAATTTTTTATTATTATTATTAATAATAATAATTATTTGTGACTTTATAATCTTGTAAAATTGCAGCTTTTCTCGTAGATCTTTTCCCATAATATTCTTCTTTTTTATTTTTTAACCTACAATGACCCTAAAACGCCATCGTAGTCTTTTGACGAAAAGAGCGAGATACGAAATACAACGTTGTCGTTATTAAGTGTTGATCTCGGCTTCACCTCTGATGATCAGCGGGCTGCTCTGGCTGCTGGTGGTCTTGGAGGGACAGGAGTCCGAGTCCGGGTCTTTAGGCAGGATGACGGAGACCACCACCTCCTTACCGCCCCCCGGTGGCTTCTCGTTGGATGGCAGCAGGTCGTCTGCAGCGGTGAACAGGGAGACAGACACATGCAGACAGACTGAAGGCAGACAGACAGATGGCTGGGAGGAGGGAGACGGGCTGTACCTTGTCCTGGGATGTGAGACACGTCCAGGCCGTCCTGCAGACGGAGGATCACCACGCCGAACTGGAGGTCGAAGGCGTCGCTGGAACACGGAACAGACCATCAAACTTTACAGAAGACCTGGTTCATCATTCAGACAAGGTCAGTAGTCACCGGCCTCCGGTCCTAATGGGGTCCTAACGGGGTCCTAAGGAGGTCTTTATGTCCTAAAGGGCCTACTGGTTCTAAAGGTCCTAGAGGTCCTACCGGCCTCCGGTCCTAGCAGTCCTAGATGTCTTAAAGGTCTTAACAGTCCTTACTGTCCTAACAGTCCTAGCGATCCTAGTGGTTTTAAAGGTCTTAGCGGTCCTAGCGGTCCTACTGGTCGAAGTGGTCTTAAAGGTCTTGACGGTCCTTACTGTCCTAATGGCCCTAACGGTCCTACCGGTCCTACCAGTCCTAGCGGTCCTTACTGTATCGTGTTGATGTAGACCTCCACGTCTCTCATGTCTCCATCGCTCCAGTTGTTCTTGAAGCCCAGAACCAACGTGTTCGGCTTCAGACGACCCAAACCGACGGCCTGAACGCCAGAGACACAGATTCATATATAATAGAGAAGATAAGCCCCGCCCCTTCCCGTGCTCCCCACAGGAACTTATTTTGGGAAAAACAGTCCAATGAGAGATTTCCAGATGTGGTACCTGCATGAGGAACTGGGCTCCGTGTCTCAGGTTGTCGGCGAACACGTGGGTGTAGAAGGCCTTGATGCGCTTCTTGTTGAGCCAGCGCTGACAGCGGCCGTGTTCCTGGGAGACCTCCTTCAGGTTCGGCCGGCGGGTCACCTGGATCAGAGGAGACAGTAAGTGGGTCTCTACGGTACAGAGGAGACCTGAAGACATAGAGGACCAGGTCCGATGTGGATCCATGTATACGTACCGTCCTGACGTGAGCGCAGACCATCAGGCCGACGTTCTTCGTGAAGGAATGAACGAGCTGGATGAGAGCTGGACGGGCGTTCGGATACCCGGCCATCACCAGACACTGAGGCCTGCAAACATTTTTACACACTTCAGTTTCAGAGAGTTTAAACAAGAATTTTGCATTTCAAATCTGTATCCAATTTTTTCAGGGTTGTCAATTTACTTTTGAAAAATTTTTAACTATATTATATTTCAATAATTAATATAGTTTGTATTGTTTTTTTAATCTATGTTTAATCAAAATATTAATTAAATCCTAAAATGTGAGGATGTGATTTTCTTGCCATTTTGAGAACATATTTTCATGTTTATCAGGAGAAGATGTTGAATCCTAATTATGTCAGTGCCGAGCCCGGATCTAAACCCTCCAGCTGACCTGAAGTTCTTAACGTGGTCCTCGACGCCGGTGAGATTCATGCAGTGAGTCAGAGCCTGGTTGTAGATCAGAGCCTGAGTGGACGAACCCCAGTTCACATCTACAGGAGACAGCAGACAGACAGGCAGATAGAGAGTCAGACAGGCAGGTAGAGAGTGAGACAGGCAGCACAACCAACCAGATTGTTTCTCATGATTACAATGTTTACTGAGATAATACATCAAGAGAGAAGTAGGACCATTTTCTCATAGACTTCTATACAACCAGAGAGGAGTCGCCCCCTGGTGGCCAGCAGAGAGAAGTAGGACCATTTTCTCATAGACTTCTATACAACCAGAGAGGAGTCGCCCCCTGGTGGCCAGCAGAGAGAAGTAGGACCATTTTCTCATAGACTTCTATACAACCAGAGAGGAGTCGCCCCCTGGTGGCCAGCAGAGAGAAGTAGGACCATTTTCTCATAGACTTCTATACAACCAGAGAGGAGTCGCCCCCTGGTGGCCAGCGGAGAGAAGTAGGACCATTTTCTCATAGACTTCTATACAACCAGAGAGGAGTCGCCCCCTGGTGGCCAGCGGAGAGAAGTAGGACCATTTTCTCATAGACTTCTATACAACCAGAGAGGAGTCGCCCCCTGGTGGCCAGCATAGAGAAGTAGGACCATTTTCTCATAGACTTCTATACAACCAGAGAGGAGTCGCCCCCTGGTGGCCGGCAGAGAGAAGTAGGAGCATTTTCTCATAGACTTCTATACAACCAGAGAGGAGTCGCCCCCTGGTGGCCGGCAGAGAGAAGTAGGAGCATTTTCTCATAGACTTCTATACAACCAGAGAGGAGTCGCCCCCTGGTGGCCGGCAGAGAGAAGTAGGACCATTTTCTCATAGACTTCTATACAACCAGAGAGGAGTCGCCCCCTGGTGGCCAGCAGAGAGAAGTAGGACCATTTTCTCATAGACTTCTATACAACCAGAGAGGAGTCGCCCCCTGGTGGCCAGCAGAGAGAAGTAGGACCATTTTCTCATAGACTTCTATACAACCAGAGAGGAGTCGCCCCCTGGTGGCCAGCAGAGAGAAGTAGGACCATTTTCTCATAGACTTCTATACAACCAGAGAGGAGTCGCCCCCTGGTGGCCAGCAGAGAGAAGTAGGACCATTTTCTCATAGACTTCTATACAACCAGAGAGGAGTCGCCCCCTGGTGGCCAGCAGAGAGAAGTAGGACCATTTTCTCATAGACTTCTATACAACCAGAGAGGAGTCGCCCCCTGGTGGCCAGCAGAGAGAAGTAGGACCATTTTCTCATAGACTTCTATACAACCAGAGAGGAGTCGCCCCCTGGTGGCCAGCAGAGAGAACTGCATTGTGATTTAAGGCGCTTCAGTGTTGGGTTCACCTCTCAGACCTTGAGGTTGAGAAGCACTTATCTCCTGAAGGTGATGTTTTTCAACTTAAGTAAGGAGATTAACTTTTCAGAAACAGGTTGATTTTGCTGTTATCAGCCAGGAAAAAGACAACATGTGAGATGAAGATGATGAAGAGGATGGAGATGATGAAGAGGAGGTCCTCACCGGGTTTCTTGTAGCTGACGTAGATGAAGAGGGCGAGGACGATGAGCAGCGTGACCAGCGCCGCCCACCAGTTGATGACGAACATCACCACCACACACAGGATCGCCCCGGCCAGAGACACCCACATGTTGTAGTACTTGAAGCTGGGACGCCACCCTGTGGACATGCACGGTAGTGACACAAAACAGAGCTCATAGCTAGCAAACTTTCACAGAGGACGAGGCACAATGCTGGCTGGCTTCAGCAAAAAGAACATTTTGGAAACTGACAGGAGTAATGATCACAATCAGCGGTTGAGGTCAGGTATTTATTTGAATATATCACCATGGCAACCTTTTCAAGGAGGATGTGTTAGTGTTCATCATCCATGTAAACGGCTTATTAGGAGTATTGTCTTTTACTTAATGAATGAAGAGAGTTTACCTGGCGAGTTGGCCAGCGAGGCATGGAAGACGGAGAAGTTGATGAGCGCGTAGGAAGCCAGGAAGAAGTTGGAGATGATCGGGGCGATGATGTTCAACTCGGCTACGAGAAAGAGAGAGAGAGAGAGAGAGAGAGAGAGAGGTTCAAGTCCAGGAGGCTTCAGCTGCATCGTTCAGAGAGAGGAAGACGAGGGTGTTTGGTACCAATGAGGATGAAGGCGAGGCCGATGCAGAAGGTCAGCACGTAACCGCGGAGAGGCTCGTTGTTCTTCCCGTAACCCTTCGCAAACACGGCCAGACCCGGATAGATGTTGTCCTTACAGAGAGCCTGCAACAATTCATTCATTCGTTGTTGTTGTTGTTGTTGTTGTTGCCGTGGTTCCTCTCCTGATAAACTAGATGAACGTATTTCTGACCTGGAAGACTTTGGGCGCGCTGACCAGCGAGGCCAGAGCCGACGACAGCGTGGCCGAGAAGATCCCGGCGGAGATCAGAGGGCCGAAGCCCGACACCAGACTCATCACCTGGACGACAACACAAGTCACATGACTCAGGTAAACTCAGCACCCGGACGACAACATAAGTCACATGACTCAGGTAAACTCAGCACCCGGACGACAACACAAGTCACATGACTCAGGTAAACTTGTTTAACCGCGTTGAGTCGTTTTGGTCGTCCTGCTGAGTAGGAAGTTAGAAAATAAGACAATAAAACCATCTCATCGAGCAGGCAGGAAGGACGTACAACGTGATGATGAAAATCCCTTCAACGTAAATTCAAAGTAAATACATATAAATAAGAAAAACAGTTCAATATCAAACAAACACAGGAGACCAGAGTTCGTGTCCTGTGTGAAACCAAAAGTCAGTGTTGACTAATGTTTAGCTACACACTTTACCAACGCCAGTTAAAGGAGTCATCACCAGGAAATCGCAATTTCTCTTGTTAAAACATGCATATCTGTGTTTGACCTCAGTTGAAACTTGCCTGAAAGGCTGGAGTTTGAAAGTGGCGCCGTTTTTTCGCTTCTGCTCTTTTTCCGAACAGGAATAGCACACAAGGGTGTGCATTCCTAAAGCACAAGATTTTGATTCTGCGCCTTCGGTGACGTCACCGTGGCGGCTACTTGCATAAGCCCACCCCTCTTTCACCACCCAACCCCGCCCCGTCCGCTACCTGAAATCGCCAAAGCGCCGCCATTATGTTTTGGAGTCTGCATGCAGGCAAGCCCCCCCGGCTCTGTCCTTCCTGCGGCGAATCAACGCGCGCCTCATTACATATTATACAATGCACATCCGGACCAGTCAAAACCTCGCGCGTAATCTCGCGTGATAAAATCGCGGTACGAAAAAGGGTCAGAACAAGCTCAATGTTTGATTAAATTTTTTTTTTTTTTTCTAATAAGTTTTACGAATTGATCCAAAGCGATCCAAGGGGGGCTGGATACGTATAAAACCAGGTGATGACTCCTTTAACAAACAAACGTGTTTATTTTAACCCCGACCACGACATTGTCCTTCAACAAGAGTTTAGGTGGTTAGTAAACTTCTAACTAACTAAACTTCTAACTAACTAAACTAATGTTGGCTTACATTTATTCTGGATGTAAGCTTAAACTTAGTGTTTTGTCGACAGCAACGAGAGAAAAAGAGTTAAAAGAAAATACATTGTTTTTGCTCCTCAACAAGCTGAACATGAAGAAATCATCAACATAATGTAGATTTGTATTGACTGAACTGAAGCAGCTCAGTTCTCAAACACCAACAGGAAGTGGCGTTTTTCAACCACAAGAAATATAACAAAACAAGAGCAAGCCAGAGATATCAGTGTCAGTGTGTGTGTGTGTGTGTGTGTGTGTGTGTGTGTGTGTGTGTGTGTGTGTGTGTGTATGTGTGTGTGTGTGTGTGCGTGTGTGTGTGTGTGTGTGTGGGTGGATGTGTGTGTGTGTGTGTGCGTGTGTGTGTGTGTGTGTGTGGGTGGATGTATTCAATGCTCTCATTCAGCTCCAACCTTGTGACTCAAGACAACAGTCACTATTATCACTGCTGCACTTTGTTTGAGAACAGCTCCGTCTCACACACACACACACGCACACACGCACACACACACACACACACACACACACGCACACACGCACGCACACACACACACACACACACACACACACGCACACATCTAAGACAGCATTCAACAGTCTGACACGACTCCCACTCGTGTTTAACAACAGATTCATACCTGATTTCATAGATAGATATAAATATGATAAACTTTACAAAAATATGTACAATATTCGTGTTTGAAATGTGTGATAAATTGCTTGCTCATCATATTGACGCGTTTCGATACATTTCTTGCTTATTACCAATCCGATACCTGAAGTCGTATATTGACTACTAATATCCGATGTGTTGAAAACATGCGGTTTTACTGGTATTTACCGTTTCCGATCATGCTGTCGGTGTTTTAAAACTCTACAAATATCCACCCTATGGAGGGCGAGCCGGTTACCTGGAAGTCGTTCATCAAGCCGTACTGGCAGCCGCCCTCCTTGCAAATGGAGAAGTCGTAGCCGAGCGTGCAGGCGGCGTCGGTGCAGTTCACCGTGTCGCTCACCGTGTCGTTGTGGTCGCCGGTGGCGTCCCTGACGATGCAGGAGCCTGCAGGACCAAACCAGCAAACCCTATATATACCTTACACTCTGACATACGATATAACACAGTTGTACTGTAGTTTGATAATAGTTTACCTTTAATGTTACAACATGTGTTTGCCAGACTTAAACATCATTTCAATAAAATATCTCCAGCATATCAAAAATTAGATTTGTCAAAGACGAGCTACAAATATCTACAATCCAGTAAAAACAGAATTAAATGCAGAATAAGTTTAACTTCGTCTGATGTTACCTGCTGAGATGGTGATAGCCACGTAGGTGATTCCTGTGATGACGATAGCCAGCAGGGTCCCTTTAGGGATCGCTAACTGAGGGTCCTACAGAAGGAGACGTGGCAGGTTTATTGTCTGGTTACGAAATGCACCTTCAGCTTTAAGCAGCCCGAAGACTAGAGGCCGAGCTGAAAGTATGAGGTGTTTTCCAAAGTCAAGCTCAATTTCAAGCTGATGCTATGTCATCAAATCCCACCGAAGGACTGTTTAAACGTACAAGACTGAGCCCCTGGTTCAGAGGGTTTTAAAGGGTGCATGTTTTTATCCTACTAAAACTCTGATTATTAAAATCCAATTTACAAGAGTGCAACAGTGCTAAGATCATTGGAGGAAGCAGAGATATAAGGTCATGCATCATCTGCGCATCGATGGATGCCATGTTTGTGGATAACGAAACTCATTGGCACCATGTAAAAAAAAAAGCGTGGGGCTTAGGATACAACCTTGGGGTACACCGCAATTAAATGTCCTCATTCTGAGCATAAACGTTCCAAAGGAATCAAAGTAGCCTCGACCTCTTAGGTAAGGCCAGAAGGAGTCTAAAACTTTGACAGAGTTTTCAAAGTTTTGACTGTGCAACATCCCTCAAATCAAGGATACAAACTTCTGACTGCAACAATCATGAAGAGAGTTCAGATGAAATGCAGACTGAGGCCTACCGCGAGGTCTCCAGAGATGTTTGCTCCCGCCAGGATCCCGGTGGCCGCAGGAAAGAAAATGGCAAACATGGAGAAGAAGGTCTCGTCGTCTCTGAAGTCTGGACCCAGGTTTTCAAACAAGATGGCAGCTGAAAGAGGAGAAAGCCCAAACAGAGAAACACATAGGTCAGACTTTAAACGTAACACTTTTGACTGATTAGATCATATAATGGACCAGAAGGGTTTTGCAGACTCACAGTGGTAGCCGAAGAATCCTTTGGGCTCTTTGTTTTCTACTGAAATGAAGCTTCCTATGAAGTAGTTAGCGATGGCTGCTAGCAGGATCACCAGCAGGACGATCTGAGCCTGATGGACAGAAAAAAAGAAATGAAGAGTGCTGTATTTGTTCGGGTCACTGTGATAAGAATCTCAATACTGTTTCCTGTTTGATTCCCAGTCCAACCTTGGCCTCCCACTCCATCCCGGCGACGGAGATCCCCAGCAGCAGGATGACCGTCAGCGTCCCGACGATACGAATGTCATTCAGCTCATCGGTCATCAGCGCGTCCACATCCTGCAACCAACAGCCAAAGGATCAGGATCAGGATTAGGATCAGGATCAGGATCAGAGCTCAATATACAGACAGGTAAATCACAAGTACTCCTCACGTTTAGCATCTCGACGACCGTCTCTGCGAAGCCGACGACGTACATGGCCACGGCCACGGCGTTGGCGAAGGCGAAGATGAGACCGATGGAACCTCCGAACTCCGGCCCCAGACTCCTGGAGATCAGGTAGTACGCCCCTCCTGGACAGCAGTGGTATGGGTCAGTGGTCTATCATGTGGTTCTGGCTCACTTCAGGGACTACGAGTCTTTCTTAGGGGCGCTTTAGTTTGTTTGTTTTTATGTTTCTCATTTCTTTTGACAGTTGCGAACACTGAGGGCTTAAATTTGAATATGCTAATATTGGTTCACAATAAAAATCGGAATGTTTTTAATTAATAATGGTCTAACAGAATCTGGATCCTTTAAATCAGCCTGGTCTCTTACGTTTCGAGTCACAAAATGACATTAGTTTTTGATGTATCGTGCTTCTAGTTAACATCAGTGGAAGTCCATGTAGGGAGGATGAGTCAAACACAGGACTTTCACCCAGGAGACTGCTGTTCACGTCCAGTGTGAAACCAAAAGTTTGATTTAAATCCATGTCTGTAACTTAAATAACAGAAGTGACCATGATGATGTCTCTTTAACTCTAACCACGTAGTTGTGTGTAGTTGTGTGTAGTTGTGTGTAGTTGTGTGTAGTTGTGTGTTGTTGTGTGTTGTTGTGTGTAGTTGTGTGTAGTTGTGTGTTGTTGTGTGTCTCACCTCCTCGTACGAAGCCGTTGGTTGCGATGGCCGAGGTGGAGAGACCGGTGATGGTGGTGACCAGAGTCGCCATCAGGATGATGGCAATGGTCAGTCCTGTTGGAGTTACACAGGATGTCATGTTAAACACGATACATGTTTGAAGTAGGAATGCACAGACTCAGTTACAACTTAGAAATATAATGTTGTGGTGCTAATTTCTCTATATTTGTATATTTCTATCTGTAATTTAATTCATGTTAACATACTCCATGAAAAGACCAATTCCGTCTTTGTGTCCCATCGTTTCCTACAAAGACTTAACTCTTTAAAAACAACTCACAATTATTAGCTGAAACAGCTGCTAGCTTTCAGCAAACAGGAAATAGTGCATTTGTTTGGGAACTATTTTCAGTGGCGGATGAATCCATGTTTGACGCTCTAGTGTCTGTATTTGTGTCTGATTGGTTCAGACGTTGATACATTAATACTTGTTAGTTGATACATTCCTTGTTGGTTTAGAGATACTGAGAGAAGCTGCATTCTGATTGGTTGATCTGAAGACTGATCTGTACCCACCGATTCCAGCCTGTCCCACAATCCAGGACATTCGTATGAAGAGCATCACACCCCAGATATTCAGCATGCAGCGGATCTGCAACACACACACACACACACACACACACACACACACACACACACACACACACACACACACTCAGCTGCTGTTGTGTGGACCAGCTTGTATCAATGGAGCAGCAGTGGAGAAACTCTTGGACGACACTCACCAAGACACCTTTGACCCAACCGAACTTAACGGTACCTCCTTTCCCCTCCTTCGCCGCCATGGCCGCCGCCTCCTCAGCGGCCGACGGCTCCTCTCCATTGGCCAGACCGTCCTCAAACGGCTCCTGGACGACCAATCCCAGCCAAGAGGGCAAAGAGAAGGTCAATTAGGATATCAGGATTCAATACTGAGGAAGACCAACAGAAGACTTCCTGACTGTTGGACGATGACATAATGTTTATGTTTTGATTTTTGCACCATGAAATGAGGGAAATGTAGCATTACATAAAACATACAGATGCACATATGAGACAGTGCAGTCTGTCATCTCTGGAATAATGGTATACGAGATTCAAACGGCTGCAGAACCTTCTCCACGTACAATGATGGTCTGTCCGTCTACCTAGCGGCGTCGGCGGTGTGGGCAGCGTGGCGAGGGAAGCCTGCAGGGTCATGACAGGCAGCATTGTGAGCCGGTCATGCCTCCGGTGATGTCACCGAGCCCACTCACGGTCTCCGTGACGACGGAGCGGTACACCTCTACAGGCTTGCATCACTCAACGCTCGACAGGAACCAGCGGAAATATGCGTGATTTAATACGTCGTTCTTTATCGGAATGTTTCTAATGGCAAAGACCAACGTGTTCATCCTCTTTCTAATAATACTGACTTAATACTTACTATCTAATAATACTTAATTACTAATAATACTTACTTAATACTTACTTACTAATAATACTGACTTAATACTTACTATCTAATAATACTTAATTACTAATAATACTTACTTAATACTTACTTACTGATAATACTGACTTAATACTTACTTACTAATACTCACTTAATACTTACTATCTAATAATACTGACTTAATACTTACTAATAATACTGACTTAATACTTACTATCTAATAATACTTAATTACTAATAAGACTTACTTAATACTTACTGATAATACTGACTTAATACTTACTTACTAATACTCACTTAATACTTACTATCTAATAATACTGACTTAATACTTACTAATAATACTGACTTAATACTTACTATCTAATAATACTTAATTACTAATAAAACTTACTTAATACTTACTTACTGATAATACTGACTTAATACTTACTTACTAATACTCACTTAATACTTACTTACTGATAATACTGACTTAATACTTACTTACTAATACTCACTTAATACTTACTATCTAATAATACTGACTTAATACTTAATAATACTGACTTAATACTAACTATCTAATAATACTGACTTAATACTTAATAATACTGACTTAATACTTACTATCTAATAATACTGACTTAATACTTACTATCTAATAATACTGACTTAATACTTACTATCTAATAATACTGACTTAATACTTACTTACTAATAATACTGACTTAATACTGACTAATAATACTTACTTACTAATAATACTGACTTTGTACTTACTTACTAATAATACTCACTTAATACTTACTTACTAATAATACTTACTTAATACTTACTAATAATACTTGCTAACTAATATTTACGTAATACTTAAATACTAATAATCTTACATAATACATAAGTACTAATAATATTTACTCACTAATACTAACTTACAAATAATACTCACTTAATACGTTATTACCAATACTTACTAATAATACTTTTTTAATACTTACTCACTAATAACACTTACTTAATACATAATTACTAATAATACTTTTTCATTATTAAACGTAAATGCAGGACGTGATTAAAATAGTGGTATTGCAACTTAAAGGGGGGAACAGGGTAAACAAACTAATACTTTAATAATAATACTAATTACTTACATTAAGAACGTTTTCTTTTGTTGAATTGTTTCTGATATTGTATGTTTAAATATACAAATGAGACATTAAATAGGCTATGTGCTCATTTGCATCACTTTCCAGACCAGAAATCTGGGTTTAATGAAATAGTCATGAAATGAATTAAAGTTCATCTCTTTGAATCGCACTATAAATCAGAAAGTTGTCAACAGCCATAAAAGAAATCCATGTTGGGCTTTAAAGTGTTGTAGAAATGAGGCTATGAATGATGGACAAACCTTCAGGATAATGAAAGGAATGAAAGTGTGAAGTTTGGATGTAAAAGCGCAGATTTCTGCCCTAGAGTCTGAGAGAAAACTCATTTAGAGAAAACTCATTTAGAGAAAACTCATTTAGGGAAAACTCATCAAGAAAAAACGGAATTTAAATATCTGGCTTGTTAAATTACAAACATTTTAAAGACATTAAAGTGAATATAACTTGTTTTTAAACAATAGATAGAATAAAACCACCAGCGGATCACTGGTATTAAGCCAATTATTTTCTATTACCAGGCATTATGTAATGTAACGTTTGTGAGTTTAGGAGAAACAGATGCAAATAGACAAATAAAAACCCAAAGGTGCGTTTTGGGTGTTAAATAAATCTCTATCGGTCGTGAAAAACAAAGTTTGCCTGAAGTTCGAATAAAACCCTGAAAACTTCTTCCACCAAACTTGTGCGCTAAAAACGCGAAGAGTTGGTCGTGATCGTGTTATTAAACGTGACGAAGGAACGGAAAGTGATTTTGTTACTTTATCGAGTTCGTCGTGCAGCTCCGACAGCGACGGTCTGCTCAGCTTCTCCCCGAGGGGCGCCGCCGTCTGCCGGTAGAAGTCGATGTTGGGCACCGCGTCGATGGTGTTGTGTCCGAAGGTCCGCATGTAGTAGGTGTTGGAGTGGTCCGACACGTGCGTGTGGCCCGTGCCCGTGGAGTGCAGGCTGACCGAGTCGCTCCGCGCCGCGTCCGGCTCGTGGAAGACGTCCGGCGGGAGGCCGATGTCCATCGCGCTGCCCAGCGCGCCCGAATCCAGGAACCCGACCACCTTGAACCGACCTTTGGACTCCTCGGGCGGCTTGGACCCGTCGGTGGAGGCCGGGGCCGCGGGCACGGGGGCTCCGGAGGACCCTTCTGTCACCATATCCACCTGGAAGCGGCTCTGCGGGGAGCCGCCGCTCTTCAGGGACGGCTTCTGTCCCGACATGTTCCTTACCGGGAACTAAACACCTGCTCCAGAACCACGGGAACTAAACACCTGCTCCAGAACCACGGGAACTAAACACCTGCTCCAGAACCACGGGAACTAAACACCTGCATCTAGTACCGAACAGTCCGAGGAAGAGGTCCTAGAAGTCCGGATGGAACATTTACATCCAGAAGTTACAGACTAACAGTGATTTAGACCTGCGCGTAATGTGCGTAAAGGACACCAACTCACTCTCTCTCTCTCTCTCTCTCTCTCTCTCTCTCTCTCTCTCTCTCTCTCTCTCTCTCTCTCTCTCTCTCTCTCTCTCTCTCTCTCTCTCTCTCTCCCTCTCTCTCTCGAGACATCCCAGCATGCCGGGAACCAGAGGAAGGAGGAGACGTGATGGATCGGTGTCCATTACGCGCCGGACTTTGGCGCGCGTCCTGGCCAATCCGAGTCGCGAGGGCCGTCGATAAGATGAGTATTTACCCCCAAAACACTGGACCACGAGGACAGGGAACCAACTGCGCATGTGCTGACTGACAGCAGATAATGTCGTGCCAAATGAATAATAACACATTCCCCAAAGCTAAATGTCAACACAGAAGAAGCAACATGAAGCATCAGAAATCTAAACACGAAACCCTTCAGTGTGTGCGCGTGCGCGTGTGCGCGTGTGTGGTAACATAAAACAAAGGGGTTTGTCTTCTCTGTGACACGCTGAGATATTCACACGGAGACGCACGAGCGTGTAAACGAGCGCGTGCGCGGCAGCATCGTTTGCATAGGAGACAACGGCCACTTTCTCCGAGGACGCGCTCGATGCCGAACACTGAACAATACACACGAGGGAGGAATGAAAGCACCAGTTTAACTTCATTCAGCGGAGAAGTTCAGAGCGTCTCATTGTCATGACGTCATAAGTCTACGGTGATTTTCCTGGTGTTTTAATGACGTCTAGTATGGAGGTCTGAGTGTGCCACGTTACATTTATTAAAGTTGAATTAAAACAAAGAGAATCATCCTGATTTGAGAGAGATTAAATAAATTAAGAATGAATGTGCTGTGACGTAGGCTATTTCAGACCTGCAGCTTTTCAGCTCCTGTGATGTTACATTCACAAACACCGACACCTGGTGGTCAGTACGGGAACTGCAGGACCAAACAGTCATTCATCAGACAAACACATGTTGAATTTAAAGAGACGCTGTCAGCAAACAGTGATTCATGGATACAAATCATAATTACCAGCAGTAGCTAAAGTCCTAATTGATTATTAGTGTATCTGTTTGGAAACCATTAAACACACAGCTGCGATGAAAGCCACAGACAGACAGGTTTATTGTGTGTGTGTGTGTGTGTGTGTGTGTGTGTGTGTGTGTGTGTGTGTGTGTGTGTGTGTGTGTGTGTGTGTGTGTGTGTGTGTTGTTCAGCTCTGGTAGAGTCTCCTGGTCGTCACCACGGAGCTGTTGTATCTGCAAACACAATTCAACAGAAATAAATCCAAATCACTTTTCTTTGTCATTTGTCTTCTTTTTTTTTCCTGACGTGACTTGAAACACCTGAAGCTGTGGTTTTACCTGGAGAAGTGGGAGGAGCAATGAGCTGTCAGTCCTGTCTGGCTGAGAGGAGCCGAGGAGGAGGAGGAGGAGGGTGAAGAAGATGAGGAGGAGTCCTGACTGTGGCAGAGACGCTCCCGACCACCAAAACACAAAGACTCCTCATGAGGAACCACAGGGATCTCTGCTAGAGCAGCGTTCTGACACACACACACACACATACACACACGCACACACACACACACACACGCACACACACACACACACGCACACACACACACACACATGCACACAGTATGGCGTCAGAATCGTTTCATATTACTTGCGCAACTATCAACTGAACGCGTCACACCCGCGTGCTTTGACGCCTGTGCAGCACACAGCGCCTGACGTGTAATGTAGTTTCCTCATTGACTTATAATGGTCACGCGTTCACGCGCACGTTCACGCGTGATGGCTGCTGCACGCCTGTGATCACATTACGCGGAGTAACTACGCGTAACATTCATGCGTTTTTTAGCGAACGCACGCATTAACGCTCGCATGAAGATAATTGAACATTTTTGTCAGGCGCTCACATGTACGCGGAAACGACGTGCGCAGACTCTGTCACGCGTAACAAGAAGCGGCGTACATATGAAGCAGCGTGCGCACGTCTGTCTGTCACTGTTTGACAAATGTTGTTACGCGTTCACACGCACGTGCGGTCGCAGATTCTGATGCTGCGCGGCCGGAATTGATCTGCTGTGCGCGCACCAAACGCGTAACATAGACGTGTAATGTAGTTGTTCTGTGTTCCATTTTCATCCAGTAGATGGTGCAATCGATCCAATGCGAGATACAAACATGGGTGGATGACGGGACATGGCAGTTTTGCTGTCTTCAGAGTCGAGATAAATAAGAGATTCTTTCTTAGATGAGTGAGAACCAGTGTTGGGCAAGTTACTTCAAAAGCGTAATGCATTATTTATTACTTGTTACCAGGGCTGGACTGGCCATCGGGCATATCGGGCATTTGCCCGAAGGGCCGATGGCGATTTTGGGCCGAGCCTTTTTTTTAAATGTATTTTTTACTAATGGTATTAGTGTTATTAATGGTATTAGTCATGATACATATTCAGTGTTTCCCACACATTGAATGGACTTAACTAGCGGCTCTAATAATAGGCCTAAACAGGAGGGCAGCAGCGCTTATTATAAGGGGAAATCCTCGCGGCTGATTTGGTTCATCAACGTCCTGTTTACCCCCGTCGCCATGGCAAGGCGTCCCCCCCGCCGACCCCCCTTTAGCTGCGCGAGTTTGACAGTGCGTGCGCGTATGTCAAAACCAAAACACCAAGGAAGGCTGAGGAATAGTCACCCACTTAATTTAATAATAATAATAGTCATAATAAACTAATAGTATAAAGCAGCCATCCCCAACCGTGCGGACCCAGTGACTAACTAATAACCTGCCATAAGGTGAAATAAAGAGTCGGTGAAGTTGAAAATATATTCACAGATTCGGGATCAATACATCTGAAGTGAAACGTTTTCAAACACAAATGATGCCTCTTCCCCACCGTAATATCAAAGACTACGAGCTACAAGCACCAAAACACAGATTTTTTTTACAAAAATCAGCTGTCCTCCGAGCTGAACGGAGAACATTGATCTATATGCGCAGCCGGCAGCCGGGCGAGTGCGCAGGGACCGTCTGCAAATTACAAGACAAAAGCAAGACGCTGCAAACAAGAGGAAAACAAGTTATACAATATTGTTTTCCTCTAGTGCGCCACTAGTGCTGTTGTTTTTTGTTGTTGATCAAAATATTGTCCAGGGGCATTCAAATAAATAAATCGTTGATATTGGACTTATTTTCTTTCAAGCGTACATTTTTATCTGTCCCTCAACACAGGCTATGACTACTACTACTATCTGCTACTACAACCAACCTGGACATAATTTGGCCCTCAGTGAAAACTAATTGGGGAACCCTGGAAGGCTCAGCACTGTGTTTTAGTCATTTTTCTTTTCATCTTTTCTTGAATGCTTGAACTCCTCAACCCCATTTAGTATGTCAACATTTTGTATTAGTACCAGCAGTTTGTAAGAAATTGGTCAGTGATTAATGTCATATTTTGGTTCTCAAAATTCATCAAATTGATGCATTAAAATTAAATCTATTAAAAATATTCTCCCGGGGGGAGCATGCCCCTGGACCCCCCTACAAGATCACAAGCCCCCCACGATAGAATCCTGTGGGAAACACTGCTATTGGTACACAAAACTGGTAGATCGGCCCCTTAGTCATGATTGATTCTGGGCTGGACCAATTACAGCCGAGGGGCGATGCCCAACAGTGTACAAGCATTGTCACACAAAAAATTGTTTTCATTCATAGGCTTCATTGTCTTTCCATCGATACCTGGTGGGCCGGTCTCGGCTGGAAATGCCCGGGCCGATTTTTGGTCCCAGTCCAGCCCTGCATGTTACTGTCAAAGTAATTAGTTACATTACAATATTACTGTCTTTGAATTGTAAGGCATTACACTGCTTTTACATTACTTTTGCATTACTTTTCGCCAAAATAAAAGGAAATATGGATTTTTTGTTCTCAATAGATCTGCTTGTGTTCAATGCAGCTCATTACACAGCAGGATGTGATGTTTTTCGCTTCAAAATAAAAGAACGAAAAACGGAAAACATGTACTGTATCTAGGCTACTAACTTTGTGTCTGTGTTTTTCAATTAGCCTAAATCTAATAATAATATTGTATAACATGTCTATATAGACCCCAGCTAGCAAAAGTTATGTGTGTAATTTAAAATGTGTTTTCAATTAAAGCAAGCTCTGTAAGAGCAAGGAGCTGTTTAAAGGCAAGAAAGTGCTTGGAGACTGTAAAGGGCATTTAAAACAATATTTATTCACAGAAATGATAAAAGGGGGTGTGGGGGGGAGGGGTCCATAATTGTGGTAGCTTGGCAACACCGATCCTCCACGACCACCGCTGGTCTTCCACTTGCACTCTGTCCTCTGCCGGGCGCAGACTCGGAAGCTGTGAGGGAAACAAGATGGCAGTCACTGCACTTTTACACCCAATACATGCACGCCACTTCATTTACGTCCTAAGATTGTTACTCACACGATGGGGCAGAGTATCAACTGTTCACCGTCACCTCGGGCACACGCTTCTCTCGGACTAGGCCAGGCGTACTCAAATACAAATCCTCAAGGGCCACAAAGATGTTTTTCAATGACTCAAAGGTCCATTTATTGAGGTCGGTCAGGCCACATGTCATATACTGTATTTAGTGCATTTCTTTTTGTTGTTCTTACCTCTGAATTTTGAGGATATGTTTCTTCATAATGTGTATGCTTTGTCTCATAATGCCGTTTTCAAATTGGAAATCTTCATCACAGATAGTCTCCTGCATATTAAGCACATGGGTCTTGTGCTGGTTGGAGGAAGAATGAATGCAAACTTTTCAGTCCATTCTTCTTTAAATTGGCGATTTTCACTGTCCACCTTTCTTTAGGCAGAGAACTTGGAACACGCCACTTTCATGTAATCTTTTTTCCCGTCTATGCTATCTATCTATGCTCCTACTGGCAAAGTGGCAACATGCGAACCGCTTCAAAAACGAAAGTGAAACTTAAAAATGCTCGCAGCGCGACCCAATAACAGGCTGTCTGTTGGCATGGAGACAAGTCCCGATACACGTGTTGACCCAACCAAAACACATACTGAAGAAATAATAGTTCCGGGGCCACAAATAGGTGGCCGGCGGATGAGTACCGCTGGACTAGGCTATATTTCCTTTCCTTTGTGGTCCTCATAACTGCTGCTGTCTGTGGCAGGAGGCTACGTTACGTTACACAGTTGAACCCGAGAGGAGGGGCCCAGTTTCAATGTTTTGTTTACACTGCAACAAGCAATACTCCAGACTCTACTTTAAAACTTACACAACACAAATGACCTATGTATTTATATAGTACTCACCATCTTTCCCACTCACCTTTCTCCTTCTTCTTTTTCTTCTTCTTCTTTTAAATTTCCGGTCCGGCAGGCAAAGTATGGCTCGCTGCTGCCTCCCCTGGTTGACTTAAATGAAAAGGCCAACTACATTACACGCTCATGTTACACGTTTGGTGCGCGCACAGCAGATCAGCTTCCGGCCGCGCAGCATCAGAATCTGCGACCGCACGTGCATGTGAACGCGTAACAACATTTGTCAAACAGTGACAGACAGACGTGCGCACGCTGCTTCATATGTACGCAGCTTCTTGTTACGCGTGACATACAACCTGCGCACGACAACGCACGCACGCACGCACGCATAACAAATAACCATGCGTTCACACACACGCTGCTGCGCGTCTTTCTAAGTGTTTTGACATCGATTTACCTTCATATACACACACACACACACACACACACATACACACACGCACACACACACACACACACACACACACACACACACACACACACACACACACTATGAATGAATGTGAATGAACAGTTTGACCTGAGATGCGTTCGTTTCTACCTTCATCAGCAGCTGCCGGTTCTTCATGTCCTGTTTCCATGGCAACACGTACAGTTTGGGGATCATGGGATGTCGGGCCGAGAACGTCGGGACGTGGGAACTGGATCGCCTCCGAGGGAACGTGAAGATGACCAATTACTTTTCAGGTGCCACGTCATTTCCTCTAACTTCACATTTACATTTTTATCAAACATAAATGTAAAAATATCCCGCTTCACTAATCATTCTTTGTTGAGCTTCCTTTGTTTTTCCTTCATTCTCCGGAGTAAACACAACTGTTCAGTCAGGCAACTTGGCTTACTTAAGTTGCTAATACTTAGAAAGATCAAGTTCAATTTACTTTGTTGGACAACTTAATAAAAGTAAGTAAACTTAACAAGTAGATATAAAGTCCACTGAACTTAAGGACTTTACTTGCCTTTTTTTAAGTGCAGCCGGTTTCCTAGACTCTCTAAGGTCAACGTGTCACATTTAACAGTGAAGTAAACATCTGAGTAGTCAACTTCTGAGGAACAGAAACATTCTGCAGACAACCCTAACCCCGACGAGGCAAGATCATGATGAATACAAGATGCGTATTGAAGGAGAGTTGTTGGTAAAGTCATCAAACATTCAAATTGAGGAAAAGGTTCAACTTGGTCTTTTTGTTGTTGTTTGGCAGAATCGTTACTCACTCGTGTTGGTGGGAACGCCCGGCAGGATCGGCCATGTTTGTTGACTGTCAGGGTCGCCTTAGTAACCCTCCAGGTGCATTGTGGGTCGAGGGTGGGATTACAAGAGCAGACTGGGGTCGGAGTTATTAGATTCACCTGCTCAGGAGGTTTAGGCTTCCATGTTTGTTGGAAACCCTTTGATTTTCTTTGTGTTTGTGTTGTTTTTGAATGAAAGACACTTTTTAAACCAACAAGTCGGATCCATCAGAATAATGCAACAGCGTATTACGGCCATTGTAGGTATTTCAATTGATTTATTTTTTAAATGGAGCCGCAATCTTCTGAGATCAGAGTCTTTTAGATTCAAATTGTACATTTACGAGGAAATTCTTGCAAATTTACAATTCCATTTGATCCTGTCGTCTACGTCAGGCTTCATGCACAGCAATGAGTTTATTTCTCACAAATGTATGACTCTGTAATCTGGTAAATCTGTGAGTTTTTTTCTCATAAATCTCCAAGTTTTCTCCTGTAATATTGCAATATATATATAAACTGTGTTTACGTGTCAGAACCTAAACTTCAGTTTCTCTCAAAGATTAACCGGCGATGTTTAAAAAACCCAGAAGACTCAAACTTCAACGGAGAATGTGACATAAAGACAAAATCAAATAATGCAGAAACATTTCAGCAAAAATAAAACTTTATTCCCCGACTGAGAAAAACAAAATCACGTCATTAAATCTGTGTATAATTTCTATATTCAGTCATTGACATCTCTGTAACAGTCTGATGTGTAAAAGTCATCTAGAAGGTAAATATAATAAATCAGCTTCATCTGCCAACAGAATCATCTGATATATGCTTCAAACACATAAACAGAATCTCATATTATTTACTGTCAGTAACAACATGGGGGAAGAATAATCAGTAAACCTGAAGATGAAGTTACGGTAGCACTGTTAGCTGCTAGCGGCCGACTCAGCCGTGTGGAGGCGACAGATACGCTCTGATTGTCAAATTCTGAATGTGAAGAGAATGGAGTCCCTGAAGTCAAAGGTCTGCTTTGGTCTCAGAAAGGCAGCAGTTCTAAGACACATGAAGGTAGAACGTTAAGGCAACGTGAGGCAAACGGGTGAGAATCCCGTCCTGGATCGTGAACCTTGACCCCTCCACATGTACGATCCTGTAAACAGCAGTAAGTTCAGTCAGGGTCCAAAAACCTTCACTGCTTTAAAAGCAAATACAGCAACACGAGATCAACACATGTATACGTTTGCCTCAGTGGAACCAGATAAAATACTGCATTTACATCAAGCTGTACTACTGTAATACAACTGTAATACTACTGTAATACTACTGTAATTCTATTTAATACTATTGTATTCTACCAGAGGGTTTGATTCCCAACCTTAAAAACGTTGACCAGGTTGGTCTGTAACTGCAGCCGGTGATGTAGAAGTGTACTCGGTGCACCGTGACATCACTGCAGGGTGGGTGTGGCTACCGGGGAACACTTCACCCGTTAACAGTGTTTGCTCCGTCTGATGCATCAACACATCTCAGTACTGTCAGTTCATAACATCTAGGTAAAAAACCGACTGGATGCTGGTTCCCAGTATACTGGTTTCCAGTACACTGGTTTCCTGTATGCTGGTTTCCTGTATACTGGTTTCCTGTATACTGGTTTCCACTATGCTGGTTTCCTGTATACTGGTTTCCGGTATGCTGGTTTCTGGTATGCTGGTTTCCCGTATGCTGGTTTCCAATATGCCGGTTTCCGGTATGCCGGTTTTCAATATGCTGGTTTCCGGTTTGCTGGTTTCCGGTATGCTGGTTTCCTGTATGCTGGTTTCCAGTATGCTGGTTTCCAGTATGCTGGTTTCCTGTATACTGGTGAAGCTGCCTGAGCGTACTGGCTCAGGCAGCTTCATCCAGAAGTCTCTGCAGGTTCTTCTGCACCTGGAAGATCAGAAGATAACGGATGTTTTTACTGGTCAACATAACGTCCTTTCAGTCTCACTGTTATCTAATCTTTACTGAGGATATATTGTTGTATGTTTTAAAACTATTTTCAATACTTCTAAAGGATATTCATACAAATTTAAAACCATCCAGCCTTCATGCATTTCTTCTTGAATGTTTTTTTTAAAATAATATTTGCAGGTTCCTGGTCCATATTTGAGTGTTTCCTGTTTCCACACGTCCGTCAGCTGCTGTTTGTGTCGATCTCTCCTTACAGACGACGGCATCTCTGTTCGACCGACGGATCGCTGACTATAAATGTTTGATTAACGCCAACGGGCGTCTGGTTTCACTCCCAAGGCTTCCTGTGCCTGTTTCTGTTCCTCACGCCAGAGACGAAGGTAAAACACCGTTAACACGAGTTAACATGCCGGCTGATCGAGGTCACAAAGTTGAAATAAAAAGCGGATGATTTGGCTGCAGCAGCTTCAAACACCGGGCAAGAGTTTAGTAGTTCCACTGTCAATTCTAATAAAAATTCAAAGTAAGAACTACTTAATATTAAATAAAATGCACTTAATAGACTGTGGCTGACTGAATATTATTATATATTATATTATATAATAATATTAAATTATGAAAAGCCAATTAATTTATTTTTACTTTACTGGAATGTCACACAAACAACAGGACGATGATAAAGAATGTTTCTTTATCATCTCTGGTTATAGACGATATCTGGATCTGGCGTCTGAATACCAAATATATATTTTAACTTCATTTATAATCTTCTGAGTTTTCTGTGAACTGGTTGAAAAGCCCTTTTTGTTCAAGATTCTCTCACAAATCCTAGATTTACTTCCGAAGCATCTGTTGAAGTTTTTAATCTAAAAATCGAATGTTTATAATCGAATGTAACCGAACTAGATTTTCCTTCGGAGTGTCCGGATGTTAACGAGAACCAGGTCTGGGTTTTTAGGACTCGGGCAGAGCGACTGACCTTCTCCAGCTTCATCAGGTTGATGCTCAGAAGTTCAGAGAAAAGCTCCGACTTCACGTCGCTCCCCCTCAGGAACTCACTCCTGCAGGGAGAAACAAACCGTATTCTTCAGTAGGAACAAAATAAAGGGCAACATCATTGGTTTCATGGATCTTTGTCACTTTAGGAGGAAACAGTTTGGCTCAAACAACAAAGGACTTTAACCCAAACCCAACAAGAACCAGAACCCAACCCGAACCCACCTGAACCCTAACCAGACCTGAACCCAACCTGAAACCTGTTAATATGTTTCTGTTCCAAATCTGTTCATAGATAAAGTTTTTTATTTTAAAAACTCACTCCTGGTGGAACTCAGTGACGGAGCCAAGCGTCATCAGTCTCTCCTCCAATGAGACGATCTTAAAGGCCAAGTAGCAGGAAGACATGACCAGGACACACACTCTGAGAACACACACACACAAAAATACATGATTTATTCTTATTCAGCACATTTATGCTGCAAAAACTAAAGAGACTAATGAAAATGTAAATATCGGTGAATGAACGAATGAATGAATGCACAGCGGTGGACTCACAGTAGCAGGTAGACAAACAGCAGAGTGTTGAGGGAAACTGGTTTCAGAGTACTGCTGTCAATCACCAGCTCCGTGCCTGGAAACAAAAACTCACTTTTCTTATTGATCCGAACAGTAAAATACACTTAATTGGTCCTGTATTGATCAGCTGGGCTGTAAACTCGTATTTTATTGGAAACCAGCAACACTTTTGTGGAGGTAGTAACATGTTTGGATGTGGTGTCCCACAGAGTTCCGTATTGGGTCCTCACTTCTTTGTCCTGTATATAAATTACAGGACAATATGACACCAATATTGTCTGAAAATTTTATTCAAAACAACGTAGTGTTTTTCACAAAGTGCGTTATATTTTTGGCTTCATGCTCAACGACTTCTTGTCTCACACTTTTAATAATAACTCTTACAGACTTGATCATAGTCGGTGCGAAACGATCGTTGTACTGGCGCTGCAGGCAGGACGAGCTCCTTACCAGCGTGGTGTTTGTGGTGCTGCTTGTGGTCTGATCTCTGCTGGGTCTGATGCTGGTTCTTGGCTTTGTGCTGGTGTTCTGGACGTTCAGGAGGAGCTGCACCGTCCGAGTGTTTCAACACATCCAGGAACTGAGGGACAGGAAACTCTGCAGCATGAGGGAGACAGGAAGCGGCGTGAGTAGGAAGACTTGTTACCGGTGGACCAGGACTCAACCTGACCCTCATGACACCAGCTGTGTGTTGGTGTTCAGCTGCTAAGTGAACTCCACCACGTAATGAGACACCGCGGGGTTCTTCTTCTTTCTCCTGGTTGTCTGACACGGATCGTGTCCAGGTCTAACATTACATCCTCCGCTGTTCACATACACCGGAGCTTCTCTCAGGTCTAAAGAATGATGCTCGCTTCATGAAATAAAAAGGGGAATATAGAGAATACATGTTCTGCAAATCCTGCTGCAGAAATAGAAATGTCAGTAAAACTTCAGGTACTTCAGTAGAAGCTGCTGCTGATTGGTCAGCGGGTCGGCGGGTGATACCTGCTATCTTTTCATAGTCGGGGGTCTGGGAGTCGGAGCTGCTGCTCTCCTCCATCTCCTGCCTCCTCTGTCTCACTGCCACGTCCAGATCACAGAAATCACCTGGGAAACTCTACAGGCAGACAGGCAGACAGGCAGGCAGACAGACAGACAGACAGACAGACAGACAGACAGGCAGACAGGCAGGAGTTAGATCATCACCTGGACATCAGACCAGGTATTGTGCTCTGAGTGAGTCTGTGTCTGACCCACCAGGGGGAAGCGAGGCGACAAAGGTGACCTTTGACCTCTGAAGCTGTTTGCCGCCGAGGACGGGATGGGGCTGCTGCACGGACTCTTCTCCTGCTCATTAAGATAAGATAAAAGAAGAACAAGTAAGTAAGAAGATGTTCTCTACTCAAGTAGAAGTACAGATACTTCAAAAAGACTAAAGAGAAGTAGAAGTACAGGCTCTGAAATGTACTTAAAGTAAAAAGTCTCCCTATGAAGGACGCTTCTACTGGCTGGTTTCTCTCTGAGTTCCTCTGCTCGTGTTTGATTGGATCTAAATCTATGTGAAATAATACTAAAGAATAATATCATTGTTTAGGTTTTCTACTAGCAACTATGAGCGAGCAGACAGGAGGATGGTGAGACACCCGTCTCACCTCCAGATGAAGACAGACAGACATCAAGAACTTGTAGGTGTTGTCTCTCGACATGAAGGACACGAAGACGTACTGAAACAACAGAATCACACAAGTTTTAACGTTTTCTATGTTTTTTTTTTTACAGATATTTGAAAATTGATTGAAGAATGAGATAAAACCTGCAGGTTTATTCTCTTATTCATGTGTGAGCGTTAAGAAGAGGGCGGAGCCTCTCACCCGGTCGTTGGCGGTGGCGATCACCAGGGCGTTTGGCAGCAGGATGGCGGTTTTGGTCTTCTTGATGTGCGTGACGGACATCACAGGGATGGCGATCTGAGACGGACGGAAACCAGGACACGTTCACAGTAAGTTACTGTCGCATCTACAGAATGATGACCTCACTGAACCATAACCTCACAGAACCATGACCTCACAGAACCTCACAGAACCTCACAGAACGTGGGGTGAGAAAAAAACAAAAAACGGAGCCGAGAGAGGAGGGCAATATTCAGAGAAAAAAAGTTGCAAATTTGCGAGTTTATTCCAATGCTAACAACCAGCATCTATGCTAGCTAACGTCCCATGAATGTACGTTTATGTTTGTAATGAATCATCCCAACGTGTGACAACGCCTCGTTAAGGTCCTTAGGGTGATGATGTTGATGAACTGTCATCTTAGGGGTATTTATGGATCGGGCGGTTTTACGTTCCTACAGTGGGCCTAATACGCTGTCGTACATAAATAACCAAAAACGATGAAAAATATATTCAAGCGCAGGTTCATGACATAAGATTTTACATATTTACTCTGCAGAACGTTGCAACTGAACTACAGCATCACTGTTTCTGTCATTTTACAAACAACACAAAAAGTTGTCTGTAATTGATAGAGAGATATCTGGACTTCTTTATAAATGTTGCACCGTTTGAATTCTTCATATGATGAAAGATCACGTGGTCGCCATGGCGACGCGACTCACCTTGGTGTCTTTGCCAAACACCTTGGAGTGGAAGCCGATCCAGTGGTCGGAGACGAACATGCGTCCCTGGTAGAGGATGTCCTTCTGCAGAGCACACGTGTAACCTGGCAATCAAACAGAGGACGCCGCCTTTAGCTTTCATCTCCTCCCGTATTTAAGGTGGACTGACGTTTGTGAGCGTCGATGACTCACTCTGTCGGAGCTGTTCCTCTTTGCTGATCTCCTTAAATATTTTATGGTACTGGCAGTTGCTCTTGGAAATCTGCAACACGACGAGGATCGGTCACGCAGAGCCACGCACAACGTGAGTATTGGTTCTAATTATTGGAACGGTAATGAAGCCATGACATCACTCATCCCACACCCAATGAGAGCTCACCTGGCTGTAGTGAGACTTCTTCCTGTCTATCTTGGAGTCCAAGTCGATCTGGACCTGAGTCAGCAGAGAGGTGTCGAAGGTCTTTGATCTGCAGACAGGATATATATATATATGAAAAAAAAAATCTCCTTCTCACCCCTGGTGGGGTGGTATCATCCTCAAGCTCGGGTCCTCCAGAGGCCTGGGAGTTTGAGGGTTCTGCACAGTAGCTTGGCTGTTCCTAGGACTGCACTCTTCTGGACTGAGGCTTCAGATGTTGTTCCTGGGATCTGTTGGAGCCACTCTCCCAGTTTGGGGGTTACTGCCCCGAGTGCCCCACTACCACGGGGACCACGCTAGTCTTGACCTTCCACCTCTGTTCCAGCTGCTCTTTCAACCCTTGGTACTTCTCAATTTTCTTGTGTTCCTTCTTCCTGATGTTGGCGTCAGCTATATATATATAAGCTGCATTAATATGTTTGTGGCCACTAGGGGGCAGCAGGACAACCAGCTGACAGCGTTTTACTGTAAAAAAGGAAAAATGCAAATGTATTTGAAGTCCAGTCCTCGAGGAGAACCAGGTTCTGTGTACCAACCTGACCAACGCTGGTTTACTGCGGCCCGGCGGCTCCTGTTGATCCGGATCGGTGGTCTGCAGAGTCTCGTTGGCCCTCGGCTCACATCTCAGCCGCTCTGCCACGTTTTCCACGTCTGAACTGCAAACAAACAAAACCACATTCAGACTCAGATGGAGACGTCATTAACGTTCATACAAGCAGACTTAAATCCAGACTCATAATTATTTTAAATTTAACATAATAAATATAACATATCAGTGTGGGACATTTATTGCATATAAAAAGAGACATATGAGGAATAATTATAGATATCAGCCTCCTTCATCGCTGGATCTGTCAGTCAGACACTTCATATTTGAGAGTTTAAAAAGGAAAGGACAATTAATATTTGTGTTTATCTTTATTGTCCTTCGAGGGGAAATGTCTTTACAGTAAGAGGACAAACACCAAAACAGAACAAACAAGAGGACGTTGATCAAACCGTCAAACAAGTTCAAAAGTACTTCTGTAAATGTAACATTGACATTTTCAGGAACAAAATTAACATGAACGGCAACAGGAAGCAACAAAACGAATCATTATAATAATTACAACAACATCTATTTGGTACAGGCGGCCGTGCAACACAAAGCAACACTGAGAGTATAAATAATACATACTGTGGGTTTTGATACAAATGAGACACAACTACAGAAGATCACACAAACATGTCTGATATGAATTCTTTGTAATGTAACATGTGACAGGAACCGACCAACCAGAGCTCAGCGGGACAGAAGGAGACTGAATGACCTCTAACACTGTGACTGATTTACTCGTCGGTCAACACAGATTAGGAGTCATTTCAAGTTTGATAAGCTGTTTGATCGTCTCACAGTTTATCAGCAACTTGAAGCTGCAACTATTTTCATTGTTGCTGCAAAGAAGAGAAACTGAGGAGACAGACGTGGACGTCATCATGGAGACGTCAGCCATCG
>NC_139936.1:1340715-1383215 GCF_963514095.1 Eutrigla gurnardus | reverse complement strand
GAGGAGATCCGCGCTTAAACGCAGCCGAGCCGCCAGGGACGGACGCGAGGGACCGGAGGCGGCGGCCGGCGAGGCGCGCGTCGGGCTCGGTCAGCAGCATCAGCATCAGGACCGGCAGCGTCCGGACGCTCAAGGACGCGGATTCGGTGCAGAAGGTCTGGAGATGATTTCAGCCGTGAGCAGGGACGCGGACGGCGGCGGCGGGAGCGGCATCATCATCATCACCGGCGGCGGCGTCTCCGAGGCGACCGCGGCCTCTCCCGCACCATGCGCCAAAGGCAAGGAGGAGAGGAAGGGGAAGAACGTGATCCGGGGCTGGAAGAGGGACCGGGACCGGGACGCTCCTCCTGCGCGTACGAGGAAGGAGAAGCCCGGTGATGTCTCTCCTCCTCCTCCTCCTGCTCCTCCTCCTTCTCCTCCTCCTCCCTCCTCCTCCGTCTTCCTCGCGTCCGCCGCCCTGCCCGAGCATCATCCGTGCTCCGGACTCTGCCACTGCGCCGCGCCGGACTCGCGGATCCTCGGGGACAACGTAAACAACAACAACAATAGCGGCGGCGGCAACACCGCGCTGGATTGTGGAGCTAAAAGCGGCGGCGGCGCTATTGTTGTCAGGCGGCAGCATGACGACACGCCGGCGGCCAAGAAGCACCGCGGAGCCGAGAAGGTAGGAGGGTTGGGATCCGGAGAGGGATAAAGGATGTAGACATGGTGATGTGATGATGACATGTTTTTAATATTCAGCGCGTGCACACACAGTCAGATGCAGGTGTGAAGGCCACAAAGGAGCGTGCACGTGCAGCGCGTGTAAACGGAGGTGAGGTGTGATGATGACATGTACGTGGAATTTATTATTTCCTTTTGTTGTTTCCTGTCGGCTCACATTTAACAGAGGAGGCGTTTTGTCTTCTGGAGGGGAGACGAGGAGGAGGAGGAGGAGGAGGCAGCAGCAGCAGTGTGTCCTCCATCTCCATCCCCATTTAATGCTCCTTGTGTTTTCTCTTCCTCCTGGAGATTAAATCTAAAGGAGCAACTCTAAATCCTCCTCCTCCTCCTCCTCCTCTTCGTCCTCCTGGTTGTTGTTGTTGTTTTGCGTCTGCAGCCTTTTTGTTTCGTAGGTGTGAAAACAGAATCAGGTGTTTGCATGAGAATGGGATGTTGCCAATTGTTTTAGGGGGGGGGGGGGGGGTTAAATAAGTCCTCTGCAGGAGAGACAAAGATGGAGGAAGGTGATGGGGGGGGGGGGGGGGGGGGGGGTGATAGAGAGGGAGGAATTGGACGTGACAGCAGAGGACACTGATGGAGGACGTCCAGGAGTTTGATTGGGTTTTATTTTGTGGAAGAGACGAAGCTGAAAAGGAAGCGTTCCTCCTCCTGATGATGATGATGATGGTGATGATGATGAAGATGATGATGGTGATGAGGAAGATGGTGGTGGTGATGATGAAGATGATGATGGTGATGAGGAAGATGGTGATGGTGATGATGATGATGATGATGATGATGCAGATGGTGATGATGATGATGATGGTGATGTTGATGGTGATGATGAAGATGGTGGTGGTGATGATGATGAAGATGGTGGTGATGATGATGATGATGATGATGATGGTGATGTTGATGGTGATGATGAAGATGGTGATGATGGTGATGATGATGGTGGTGGTGATGATGATGAAGATGATGATGGTGATGGTGATGAGGAAGATGGTGGTGGTGATGATGAAGATGATGATGGTGATGAGGAAGATGGTGATGGTGATGATGATGATGGTGATGCTGATGGTGATGATGATGATGATGTTTGTGGTGGTGATGATGATGATGGTGATGTTGATGGTGATGATGAAGATGGTGGTGGTGATGATGATGGTGATAATGATGATGATGATGATGGTGATGCTGATGGTGATGATGAAGATGGTGGTGGTGATGATGATGGTGATAATGATGATGATGGTGATGCTGATGGTGATGATGATGATGATGGTTGTGGTGGTGATGCTGATGATGATGATGGTGATGCTGATGGTGATGATGATGATGATGATGGTTGTGGTGGTGATGCTGATGGTGATGATGGTGGTGACGATGATGAGGATGAAGAACGAATCTGCTCTTTCTTCCTCTTTGCGTTCTCAGATGTTTTTCTCGCTGGAAACGGTTTGAATGTCGAAACGATGGTGGTTGGCTCTAAAACCGATAAAATGAACAAAAACCTCGTAAAGACAAGCGGGACGCTAACGCAAGATCGTAAAATCCAAATTCGGGGACATAAACGGGATTTTCACGTTTTTTTTTCATTTGTCGCAGCACGACTATTTATCTAAATCGGGACGACGTCACGTTAAATTCGGAAAGTTAGCTTTAGGCAACAAAACCTCTTCGTTAGTTTAAGGAAAATCACCACCTCACGTCAAAAATCGTCAGATTGAGAGAAAAACAACGTTAGTTTTGGACGTTATGTCTCCGGTCTGGAAGGGGGACCAGATGGATCTGGTCTTGGGATCTGGACCCTGGAAGATAAGAGAAACTAGTCAGATACATTTAATTTCAAGATAAAAAGCTGTTTTGAGAGGTTTGGTTGAATGAACGCGTTTATTTTTATACATTTGATGTATATTTGATGTGTTTTGGTCGAAGAGCAGCGTTCAGTCTTCTGGATCGTGATATCGTGATTTCTTCTCTCCGTCATAGAAACGTCTGCAGGAACAAGTCGGGTTGAGATGATATTTGTTCAGGGAAGGAGCGTTTTAATCGGTGTGCTGAATGATTGACACCCGGACAGCAACGTGAGCAGCTGATTGGTTGATCGCTCCGCTCGCCGCGCCGCTGCCAACGCATCGTGGTTTGAGGCTGAAAGCGTTTAATTATCCTCAAATCAAACACTTCAATCTCTGTTTTCCATTTTGTTCGCAGGTTTATAGCCGTTCCCTTTCTGGGAACAGATTGAAGTGACTCGAATCGAAGCACGGCCAGCGATGTGAGGCTTTATGATGCATTTAATTTAAACTGAATGAAAATTGGATGAAGTAGTTAAACCTCAACTGACGGGAGCACAGTCTTAAAAAAAGGCTGGTTGTTACACAAAGCTTTGAAATAACGTTAGAATGACAGAAAAAGAGTTGGGATCGGGGGTGTGATGTCGGGGTGTGATGTCATATATATATACACACACACACACACAAACAATAATAATAATAATTAAACACATAAAATGAAATTAAAGATACAAAATTCAAAATGAGATATAAATAGAACAAACAATGCTAGTAATAGTAATGAGTTGCCTTTTAATGCACAAAGGAAACCCAGAACATCACATTTCTAATCTGTTTGAGGTGTTTCTCTGCTTCACATTCACTCAACGTGTGATTCTTTCAATAATCAGCGTTAAAATAGAACAAACGTGTTTCATTTGAAGCCACAGTTCAGACGTAGAAGAAAGGTGAATCTGTGTATCGCGTCCTCGCTGATGATGTCACACGATTCTCACGTCAACATTGAAGGATTCGGAGCCGAAGTTTCCCCCGACGTCACACTTTAATCACTGAGTCTCAGTCAAAACCTCCGATTAAACACACAAGAAGAACCCTAACCCTAACCTGAACACATCATTCTGTAACGGCCAGCTGTTCAGCTTTAATTCACCTGCTCAAACTCAAACATATTAATTACTGAATGTTGATGAGTTCAACACAGATTATTACAGAGTGACAAGATATTCTTTATCTGCTAAATATATTAAACTGTTATGAATCTGTAAAATAACCAAGACGAACCCGTATTCTGAGTAAACGATGCGTTCAGGGTCGACTGACGACCGTCTCCTTTCCTCGTTGTGGAACGTGTTTGTTTTTCCTTTTGTTTCTGTCGTCTGGCTGAAGAAGAAGAAAAGCCTCATCAAAGCTTTTAACAGGACGGAGCGCCGCTGCGTGATTGACGGCAGATTATTGGTGAAAACATGGAAATCAGACGACCGAAGGCAGACGAGCCTCTCTGTGAATCTGTAAAAGTTTTAATGAGCAGCTGACCTTGAACTTTCATATCTTTCCTCCTTCAACAGCCAACTTCACCGCTTGTCGGTTTACAAAAACACTTCACTGACTAACAACTAACGAGTCACGTGATAAAATGACCTTCACGGCGGCCTACTGGGTGAAAGTCCTGTGTTTGTTTGTCTCTCCGTACACTACGCGTTGCTCTGCAGCCGAGTGACTTCATCACATACATCCTATTAGTCTAGATGTTCATTTATATTACGGTATTATTATTATGGTGCGTTCAGGTTCAATCAGACATGACAGGAGCCGCCGTGGCAGACTCACAGACCCGAACCGTTCTGGTTGAACATGAAACATGATGAAACCGTAGCGTCGTCTTTAAGAAGGTCAACATCTTCGTTCTCAACATGAACAACTTCTGTCTCAGATCGTCACGAAATTAAAATCTATTCATTCATGAACACGGACGCAAAGAAAAACCTCGTCACAGACGGTGTCCCACAGGGTCCGCTGTTTGAGTCCTGTCTTGTTTGGATGATTTTGTCGAATATGTCACGCCCATCGTCTCTGATGTCACGCCCATCGTCTCTGATGTCACACCCATCGTCTCTGATGTCACACCCATCGTCTCTGATGTCACGCCGATCGTCTCTGATGTCACGGCGATCATCTCTGATGTCACGCCGATCGTCTCTGATGTCACGCCGATCGTCTCTGATGTCACGGCGATCGTCTCTGATGTCACGCCGATCGTCTCTGATGTCACGCCGATCATCTCTGATGTCACGCCGATCACGCTGATCGTCTCTGATGTCACGCCGATCACGCCGATCGTCTCTGATGTCACGCCGATCACGCTGATCGTCTCTGATGTCACGCCGATCACGCCGATCGTCTCTGATGTCACGCCGATCGTCTCTGATGTCACGCCGATCACGCTGATCGTCTCTGATGTCACGCCGATCACGCTGATCGTCTCTGATGTCACGCCGATCGTCTCTGATGTCACGCCGATCACGCTGATCGTCTATGATGTCACACCCATCGTCTCTGATGTCACGGCGATCATCTCTGATGTCACGCCGATCACGCTGATCGTCTCTGATGTCACGCCGATCACGCCCATCGTCTCTGATGTCACGCCGATCACGCTGATCGTCTCTGATGTCACGCCAATCACGCTGATCGTCTCTGATGTCACGCCTCATTGTGATTTCATGAATCTTTGCAGCATTTTGTTTTCTTTAAAAAGCTGCAAACAAATCAAACGTCTGCAGACAGAATAAAACATCGACCGTGTTTTAGTACACGACTCAACATCAGAAACCTGGTTGCTATTTGAAACGGTTGTCGTGTATCTAGTAAACGTGTATTTGCTGAATATTTCGGCGTTTGATAAACAGAAGAATGATGTTTCCGTTTGATGGTGCAGCAGCTCGCCTGTGTGCGGAGGAGAGCGAGTGGAAGTAAACGTCCTCCACTCGAGGAGGACGAGTGTGTTTTCAGAGTCCATCAGGTGTCACAGTATCGATGCCAGCCGGTGTGAAAGGGCTCCGTGGTGCGCCGCTACGCCCCCGCGCTCGCCTTGCTCACCGCAGCATCACACAGTCTGAGCATCGCCTCGTATCCCTCCGTCTCCGCTGCCTTCCATTCTTTATTTAACTGCAGCTTCCTCTCGTTTCCTTCCTGACTCTTCAACGTGAACGTCGTCTTCACAGCAACAATCCTTCATTCAGTCCGTGAAGTAAAGAGCAACTAAACAGTGTATTTAGTTGTTGCTCATTGATTCCTCATGTTGACATTTTAGTATTTTAATTGTTCATATCATGTTGGGAAGGAGTCACAAATATATTTTTTGGTTTCCTGTTCAGGGACACAAATTGCCCCCTTTTTTCCGTGTCTCAGCATTAAAACAATGCTGATGGAATTTAATTAGGATCCTTTTTTGAGGTGAACACATGAATGAAACTCATCCATGGGATTGTGTAACGTTGTATTAAATACTGAGAGACTACTGATGGTGGAGGGGTCCAACAACACAGGACTCAGCAGACCCTGTTGGACACCGCGAGCCCCAAAATGAGGATTTTCCTAACTAAGAGGTTTTGTTGTATAATGCTGACATTCATTACGAAGTGTGATGTCATCACGACTGACCATTGAAGGCATCAGTTTGGAAGTCGTGCTGATGGACAGGAAACCACCGTTGTATTGTTATAAATATATGCGACATCGTTGAATGGATGAAACACGTCAATTTCCCCTGAAGTTTCCTCTTTGCTGATGATGTGAGGTTGTTTGGTGAGAAATAGGAAGTTTTAGTTCTGTAAGCTGATCAGAGGTCAGGCTTAGAGAAGGAAAAGCAATGTGATCAACATTTGGAAAGCATTGTGATTTCGGTTGAATGTTAATGAAGTGAACTTGTCTCACGTTTCCAGTTCAAACCTAAAACCAGAGCTTAAACTAAATAGTAATAAATATTAATTTGCTGCCATTTTTTAAACCTTGAGAATCTGTGAATTATCGCGTCCTCATTACGTCGATGGGAAACTTGATCAGCGAGGCGTTCACTGTTGCCATGTCAACATCATCACATTTACTCTTTAATTGAAATCTCTGGTAACACGGAGGTTATTCTGCCTGTCGTCTGCTCAGACCATCTCCCTGTTACATCAGCTGCCTGTCTCACCTCAGACGCCTTGTAATTATGTCGTTATGAGAACGCCGCATGCAAACACTCTCCCGAACTCTGGGAGGTGAATTTATGCCGAGTCGTGTGAACGTAATTATCCTTAACGGCTGATTGTTGCAGCGCGGCTGAAGGAGGAAGTGCTTGTTGGTTTTCAGATGTTTCGCAGCAGCAGGAGTTATTATGGCAGAGAGTAATGTCACGCCATTAGAGTTGTCATTCAATCGGCCGGTAAGTGGTGTGTGTGTGTGTGTGTGTGTGTGTGTGTGTGTGTGTGTGTGTGTGTGTGTGTGTGTGTGTGTGTGTGTGTGTGTGTGAGACAATCTGCGGCTTGTGGAGTGTGTGCGTGTTTGTGTGTTTTTTGCGAATGGTAGCCATCTTTTTTTGCCCATTTTCTCTCATCTGTCTCTCGTTTTCACTCCCTACAGCATCACACACACACACACACACACACACACACACACACACACACACACACACACACACACACACACACACACACACACACAGACAATGCATCCTCTTTCAGTTGCCTGACAATAAAGACAGGGATGATTTCTGTCTGGGAAAAAAAAACCTGTCAGTGTGGCTGCTCACTGGAGGATTTAATAGCAGGGGAGGAGGGGGGGGGGGGGGGAGGACGTGAGGACAAGAATCAGGGAAAGGCAGGGAAGAGGAAAATAAGGCGCAGGAAAGAGGGAGAGAGGAGAACGGAGAAAGGGGAGAAAGACGAGAGGAAAGGGAGAAATAAGGACAGATATAAAATAATCGAAAGGAGAAGAATCGAGAGGGATGGATGGATGAAGAGATGGATGATGGATGGATGATGGATGGATGAAGGATGGATGAAGAGATGGATGATGGATGGATGAAGGATGGTTGAAGGATGGATAGATGGGTGGATGGGTGGATGGATGGATGAATGGATGGTGGATAAATGGATGGATGAAGGATGGATGATGGATAGATGAAGGATGGATGAAGGATGGATGGTGGATGGATGATGGATAGATGAAGGATGGATGAAGGATGGATGGTGGATAAATGGATGGATGAAGGATGGATGAAGGATGGATGGTGGATGGATGAATCATTTATAAAAAGTGTTTTTTGGTATTTGTGAAAACAACAGGCGTTCTTTGTACTCTGAGGTGAATAAAACTGGAATTGAAGATGTTTTAGAAACTGAGGATCAAACTGTGTCTTTGTTTAATTATAGATTTTGGAAGCAGACTTAATGGGGGCTCAGCTGGCTCCCGTGGTGCCCCCCATCCAGCCTCCTCCTCTGATTAATTTGGGTAAATCCACCTCGTATCTGCCGTTAGTGATCCGACGTCGACACAAAGCCGCTGCCAGTCGAAGACGTTTCTGTTCCTCGGCCTCGTCTTCCTCATGCTGGAGTTGATACGAAGCATGAGATCGATTTAAACGCACTCCTCTTATTTAGATGCAGCAGATCTTCTCTTTTCATATTGTAAGGTTTTATTTGTATGCCGTCAGAGGCCTTCAGAGCCCGTCAGAGGCCTTTAGAGACCGTCAGAGGCCTTTAGAGACCTTCAGAGGCCTTCAGAGCCCGTCAGAGGCCTTTAGAGACCGTCAGAGGCCTTTAGAGACCTTCAGAGGCCTTCAGAGGCCTTCAGAGCCCGTCAGAGACCATCAGAGGCCTTTCGAGACCTTCAGAGACCTTCAGAGGCCTTTAGAGACCTTCAGAGGCCTTTAGAGACCGTCAGAGGCCTTTAGAGACCTTCAGAGACCTTCAGAGACCATCAGAGCCCGTCAGAGGCCTTTCGAGACCTTCAGAGACCTTCAGAGGCCTTTAGAGACCTTCAGAGGCCTAATTGGTCACTTTGAAGCCCTTTTTGAAACATTGAGGAAAACTGATTTTATTGTGGATTGCGTCACAAATTAGATTGAAATGAGTCCTAGAAGTCGACGTAAGGAGGAGGTCTGGGTGGTGGACCGGGTCAGAAACAGAACTTTCACTCAGGAGGCCAACGTTAGTGTCCCCTTAGGAACAAGTAGTTTTGTTGCGTTTTGTTTTAATTTCATAGTAATTTGAATCCAAACTTAACCAAGTGGTTTTGTAACATTTCTTGTTGTGTTTTATTCGTTAACCACGTCTACCAAACTGTTTAAACCGTTTAGTCCTGATCAGTTTCCATGGAAACATAATTGAGGGTGTAGTTTGGTTGTATGTTAGTAGGAGACAGAGTTGAAAATACGATAATAATCAGATTCTGCAACAGGCGACCAGTTTGTAGTTTCCTCCCTTAGAGAGAGATAACGGTTCATCATCAGTCAACCAGCTGACAGACAGTAAATGAAACGCCAACTTTTGACAATTAATGGTGCTTTTTCATGCAAATTGGCAAATGTGTGCTCCAGCCTCTCAAATGAGTTTTTTTGTTCTTCTTTTCTGTCATAGTTAATTGAATATTATTTATTGCGTTTCCTTGGAAACCCAACTGAGAGCACAGTTTAGTTTTATGGGGACGTCGTTCTGTCGGAGACGGGTTTCATGACTCCTTTCCTTAAATGAGAAGTTGCTTTTTTTCCATCATTCTTATTTGTTTTCTCCCGAGTTTAACAATTTAACTGTCACGGCACATTCAGGTTCTTTTTCCGAATTAAGAAGACCTCATTCAAAAATCACGTTGACATTTTTAATAACAAATGACCAAATTATACAGCCTTTGAAAATTAGATACATAATAATATTTGCAGAGAGATGATGATGAGGATGCATGTGATGATGTTACAATCAAAGCCAACTGGAATAAAAACAAAGCAGAGCTGGCAACATTAAACCAAACTCTGATTCAGGACCAGCTTGAACACGTTCCAGTCCTGAGGCAGGTTAGCGGTTAATTAGCAGCTTCCAATTATCTCACCATCATTTCTGACGTTGAGGTAACGACTTGTTTTTCTGGCGGTAATCATTTTATCTTGAGAAAACAAATCCTAATTTATTGAGATAAAATATCTCTTTCTCGAGAAAAGAAAAGGTCGGTTTGTGTTTCGGAGATAATTATCTCGTCATTGTTTTTGTTTTCTTGAGATCTTGATCCCATTATGACAACAAAAACAATGTTGTTATGATAATGGAAAAATTAACAAGGTGGAATTACCTTTTCTGATATCTCCGGATGACGGGATGAAGAAAGTCTTTTTTTATTTTGTTCTGGGACATTTATGTTGATTTGTTTTCAAGGTGAAACTGGAACTAAGAAATCCACTAAAACTTGGTTCGTCTGCTGCTTCGGTAGCTGTAAGGAAGGATGGATTCTTTAAAACTCATCCTGTGTTTGTGCACAGCTCCGGGGTCCATGCATATTTTAGTGGTATTTGTGTTTTTTCCCGTGTATTTGGTGCTCCGTGTGGTTCAGTGAAAGCAGAGATACTCGAGACGTCAGTACTGGATTCTCACAAGATCTCACGTAAACCACCGTGTCAGCTTCCAGTGAAGTATTTGTGTCGGAGCCGTTGGTTTTGTCGTTGAAAGCTAACGTTGGTTTTATTGTCTAAAGCTAACGTTGCGACTGCAGGGCAACCTTACTGTTGAGAGCTGTTAGATGAGATAAGATAAGATAAAATAATCCTTTATTAGTACAACAGCAGGACATTTACATGGATGGAGCGACCCTAGCCATGTCCAGTCTTTATGCTAAGCTACGCTAACTAGCTGTTGTCTAAAGCTTTTATTCACCGGTCAAACGTGAGAATATTGATCTTGTTGAGTGTTAAACATCAGCATGTTAACGTTGTTTGATGCTGAATCTTCAGCTGGATTGTGTTGCTGTGGCGTTTTTTTAATTAGAAACTGTGAGAAAAGATGATTTGTTTGAAGCGTTTCCCACTCGAGGGAGCCGGCGTGTGTTGTTATTGTCAGTCCGCCGTGTGCGTTGTGATCCAACGTTGTTCTCCCGGGTGTCAGAGGGAGGGAAAAAGGGAAATTAGCGGTAGAAGAGGACTCACCGGGATCAGGATTCTGCTTTTATGGTTAATTTTCCTCGGCGGCGCGGTGGAAGGCGTACTCGGTCTTCGTCCTCGGTGGTCTTCATCCTCGGTGGTCTTCGTCAGCAGCTGCGTGGGAGCAAACAGCCGGTTATCGGGACACACACGAGGATCATCGTCTTCTGCTTTATTGCTGTCTTCTTGTGATAAATTTGCATTGTTTATCAGGCTTTTTAACATAAACGGTGTGCAGCTGAAGCGAAGCGGCGTTAACGGGAGAGGAAGTGAACCCTGAGGAATCGCTGAGCTCATCAGGCTGAAACCAGGGAGATGAGTCGTTCTGCAAATTCAAATTAACTTTAGCTGCAACGTTATAGCAACTCGGAGGAGAACGACACCAAACAGTTAGTCCCCCTAAATTAACGTCTTCCTCGAGGAACATTATTGGCTTCTTCATTTTTGTATTATTTTGCTTGTGTTAATGCTTCATGGCGGCGATCAACAGGGGGTCCGGGACCCCTAGAGGGTCCGCAGAGTTACTGCAGGGGGTCCCGTGAAATGATTTGATCCCAAACTTTTGTCTTCCAAAAATGTAAATATGTTCAAAAATCCACCTTAACATGAATACAACCTATAATAAGCTAATTTAAATATTCCTGTTTGTTTAATAGAATGTTCAGAAATTGTGATGTAGGAATGCCAATATTGAATTAAAATATAATTATTATTGTAATGTCTTAGCATGGTTTACATCCATCACTACAAAGAACTGTTATACATGAACTATAGGCTGCACTACACATTATTATTGTTTAATAAGGAACACGGTTTTATATGATATGTAATCGGGGGTCCTTTTTGTTGTTGTTACAGATACAGATTTTGACGCATGTTTGTCCTTTCATGACATCAGGTAGCATCTCAGTTAATCAGGTTCATTATATTTACATAATAACAGTGACTATGTGACTTGGCGGTGACCTCTTTGAGTTGCTGGAGGAGAAACATACCAGATGGATTTTGAGGAGAAACGCTGCAGAGTCTTTTGTTTTTCTCTCCAGATTTGTGGAGAAAAAAAGAGAAACAATCTCCTGTCAGATTGGAGAGCGACCTTTCTGTTCGCAGCGGATTGATCCTCATAATAACAGAAGCATCACTCCTTTATCTGGGAAGAGGCAGCTTTGTGCTGGACTTGACAAAGTGCTGCTGTTTTTCTCAAGTATTTACAGACTTTTTCTTTTTCAAAACCGGGAAATCACTCAGAAACACTGCGCAGCGAGATATCTGCAGAGTCTGTAATCTTTATTGAGTCCTAATGGTGAGAGGAATCCTTCATCGTTGATTGCCACGGCACTCTCAGCAGAATTATTTCCCCGAGCCGGTGTAATTGGGACCATAATAAGTGGAGGAGATAAGAATGAGGCACTTATAGACACCGATGACTTAGTATTTCATTACACGTAACCATGGCGACGACGAGTGGTTAAGATCACTCACATTTTAGAAGACTTAAGAATGTGTTCTGGGTTTCTATGAAGCAGAGCAATAATCTGATGCAGAGCAGCTCCTTTAAACCGACTCAGGTGGAGCGGATCGTCAGCTTAACGGGAGTTTGGGTGGTTCGATTCCCCCAGCTCCGAACGTGGAAGTGTCCTTGAGCTGAACTCTGAACCCTGAACTTGTTGTACTGATGCAGATGTCAAGCAGCTCTAAGTGGCAGCTAATTACAACGTGCAGCTTCGAGGCGTTCAACGGCGGTCAAACCTTCGTTTCCAGACTCCAGAGCGGCCGCGATGGCGAGACGGAGACGGATTAAAATAGACATATAGGAAATGTGTGAGAGATGATTAGCTTCCGCTCGGTATCGGGGGAGGAATAATGAACGGGGTGACATTTGGAGAAAGTGTCTCCTCTTCTAAAAAGTCAAACCATCGGCTCAACGTTCAAATAATCACATTTCAGCTGGTTTCATGTCAGTCACATTAAAATCGACCATCTCTTTCTCTTTCTGCTGTTTTTATCCAGAGAAATATTCAAAGCAGACAATAATTCACAACAACAGTTAAAGGAACATAACTCACGATCTTATCTTTATTTCTGTTGGCTTATCTTCGTTGTTGTGTGTTAGTTGTCATTAACGTGTCTTTTTTCTAACAAAAGGTACAACTGAAGTCAAATTGGTTAATTCCCTCTCTACCCCCCAGATGGACCCCATGTTCACGGTGCCAGCTCCCCCCATGTCGGGCCACCCCGGGGCCCCCGGATCCTCCCTGCCCTCGGCCCCATCCTTCTCCCCTCAGGCCCTGCCCACCTCCAACAACAAGCAGCTGGCGGTGAGGACCAGGTCTATCGGCACCAACACCCAGGACGGGGGCGTGTCGGGGCCGCTGGAGGGCGACTCGGCATGTCTGGGGCCCTGCCAGCCCGGGACCAGCGTCAACCTGGAGGGCATCGTCTGGCACGAGACCGACGAGGGTAAGGGAGTCTGACCTGGGACGCTCTGTGGGGCAAACGGGGCAAAATCACTCAAATCAATGAATGCAGTTTGTTACCATAAACTCCCAGAAACTGTAGAATCTCATCGGCCGCCGTGTTTGTGGATGTTCTCGTCCGTTTTGCAACAGAAGAGTTTTCACGTTTGCAGGAGATTTTGTTCTCGAACGTTTGTCTCTGATGTCAGAAACGTGTGGAGTTTTGTTAGAAGTCCGTCGCAGAATTCTAGTCAAACAAATGCAAAGCTGGAAGATGTCTTTGTGTGGTTGGTTGCTTGTTTCAGGCGTTTCTACACAAGTGAAGGTGTCGAGGCTTCTGTCACTTTCAGTCTATGAGACGCAGTTACTGAATCTGTGGTCGCACAAACAACATCCCCTCCTCCTCCTCTTTCTCCTCCTCTTCTTCCTCCTTAGAAATCTAAAACTTTGTGGTCACAGCGGTTGACTTTCATTTGGTTAGTGGACTGAAATTTGAACTCTTACATTCCCATAGAACGGTTTGAAACGGTTTGAAGTAAACCAAACCTACATAGTTGGCTACGCAACAAAAAAAAGGTTTAGTAAAAAAAAAAAAAATCATGGTTTGCCTTAAAATGACTACACTTTAAGAAAAGTCTGTAAAAACAATAATAATAATGAATCATTTACCGTTTTAATATGAAGGAAAATTGACTGTAAAATGTTCTGTTGAAAGAAATATCCGTGAACTTTTTCTTTCAGTGTAGAAATTGAAAAACACAACAAAAATTGGTCTCCTGGGTGAAAGTCGTGTGTTTCTTTGACCTGTCCTCCATCCAGACCTCCTCCACACTTCTAGGACTCATTTTAAAACTAAATTTGTGAAACATAAAGAGCAAGCGTAACCCACGACAAAAAATCAGGATTCCTTGAAATGTAATTAACAATACTGTTTAGTCGTGTGGGAACAGAAACTTTAGATCAGAATGAAAATATGTAAAAACCAGCGATACTCTCCTTTAATATGTGGAAACAGTGATATTGTTTCCACCAGCTGTGTTTCTGTGTTTCCAGTCTTCTGTGTCAAAGAGTAAATGAAAAGACGGAGGAAGCGTATCCTTTTCACCGCGCCGTTCTGTTGTTTCCTCGTTGGAGGATTAGTGTTCGTCATTAAAGCTGCGACTGCAAACAGACGGCGAGTCTTAAACCATCACAAAGTATTTTTAATGAGCGAGGTGTGAAAAGAAATTCAAGTGCAAGTTTTTTTCCAGCAAATGGTTTGGTTTTGTTCCACCTCATTAAAACGTATTTGCAGGGTAAATTCAGCTGCAATTGGAGGCTGCAGGAGGACAGAATCCAAAATGTGGAAGCGGTCTGTCTGGACCCGGATCCCAGAAAACACTGTTGCAGGCGCAGCTTTTCAGGTCCAAGAACGAGTCTGATGGAGCAGAAACATGACGACTGAGTCCAACATCTCAACAAAACACAGAAAACCTCCATGGATGTGTTTGTACCTGCTGCATTATGGGTAGAGCATAAAACATAAACACAGTTTAATATTGTTTTCACAACAAACATAAAGCGGTGTTGCACACAAAGTCAATGCAAAGATGCGAATGTACACGGACGATGTGATGCTGATACTGCAAATATGCAAAATTCGCTTCATCCACGTATTTAATCTCGAGCAAGAAAATAGTGTTTCCTCCTGATGTTGCTGAATCCTAAATAGAGGTTCCAGATGTTCCCCAGAGGTCTAGATAGTAGCTCACATTAGTCCAGAGACCAGACCAGACTATGGAGGAACCAGAGACTGTCTGTGGTCCCCCAGAGGTCTAGATAGTAGCACACATTAGTCCAGAGACCAGACCAGACCATGTGGAGGAACCAGAGACTGTCTGTGGTCCCCCAGAGGTCTAGATAGTAGCTCACATTAGTCCAGAGACCAGACCAGACCATGTGGAGGAACCAGAGACTGTCTGTGGTCCCCCAGAGGTCTAGATAGTAGCTCACATTAGTCCAGAGACCAGACCAGACTATGTGGAGGAACCAGAGACTGTCTGTGGTCCCCCAGAGGTCTAGATAGTAGCTCACATTAGTCTAGAGACCAGACCAGATTGGAGAAGATGTTACGTTTCATTGTCTCTGCAGAGAAAGCTTATTTTTAAACGTCGTCCTCATGAGAGCCGTTTTGGTGTTGAGCTGCACAAAACCAGAAAGAAGTAGAACCGCGAACTCATCTTGATGCTACAAAACGTTGCCATGGGAACCCTGGCTGCAGATCAGACGGCCCCCATGATTCACCCGCCGATTTCCACGCGCTTTGATAGGCCGTTAACGAGGACGTGACGGCCTCTCAGCGGAGGTGTAACACCGAACCGCGGGCCGCTAATGAATAATCCCGTGTCGCTCCGCCAGCTCTGAAGAGGAGCGTGGAGTTTTGGCGGAAAGGCGTTTTGTATTAATTAACTGGAGCGGTGCTCAGGCTGCCAGGCAGGAAACACAAACAGGAATCAAACATCTGCTGCTGCAAACACAGCAGACGTCCGTCAGTACAGGAAGAACATGGGAAAACACCACGACACGCAGACGATACCATGATATGACAAGCTAAATATTTAACATGACAATCTGCATACATAAATCGTGTTAATATGCATGTAGCAACATAGTATAAAGCTGGAAATCTTTTTATTTCATTTTAATATTTAAATATTTCCACTTCAAAATATGTTTAATTCGTCGAACTCAACTCATACATTTATTCAAAATAAAACAGTAAAAACTATAAAACACAAAAATCGGAAGTAGGGAAGCACCGATACATCCGATACCCGGCATCGGCTACCAGTCTGATACCCGGCATCGGCTACCAGCCGATACATCCGATACATCCGATACATCCGATACATCCGATACCCGGCATCGGCTACCAGTCTGATACATCCGATACATCCGATACATCCGATACATCCGATACATCCGATACATCCGATACATCCGATACATCCGATACCTGGCATCGGCTACCAGTCCGATACATCCGATACATCCGATACATCCGATACATCCGATACATCCGATACATCCGATACCTGGCATCGGCTACCAGTCCGATACATCCGATACATCTGATACCCGGCATCGGCTACTAGTCCGATACCGGCCAAAGTTACTGCATCGGTTATCGGAAAAAATCATGTAAAACTTCGAGCACCACATGTGACGTTCGTGTTTTATTCACCCGTCGACCACGAACAAGGATCATAGCTGACTTCACGCTGTTTCCCTGCAGAGGAAACCGATTCACTCGGTCAATACTTCGGCAGACAGACGAGCAGACAGACAGACGAGCAGACAGACGAGCAGACAGACGAGCAGACAAACAGACGAGCAGACAGACAGATAAACAGGAGACAGCAGGACATCCATGCAGAGAGAAGATGAAAATGGTGTTTGGGGTTGTGAGAGTAAACAAACTGCAGCAGCATGAATAATGTGATGAGACGTAATATTTACCAGCAGATACGATGTCGACACGCAGACGCTTATTTGATATAGTTCTGGTTTAACGGTTGATGGTCTCTATTTTAAGAGAGGGGGGGGGGGGGGGGGGGGGCAGTGAGAGGAGGGTTTTATGGTTTCGATGGTTTTCGAGGCGAGGAAGGAACAACAAAGACTATTTTTTATTCCTGGGGTTTTCTTGGCGAGCGTCCTCCTGCAGACGGACTATTTATACGCTGCAGGAGGCGGAGGGATCTCCCCCCCCCCCACCCCGTGACGGCGGAGGGATACGGAGGCGAAGATGCCGGTTGCATGTTAATTAAGCAGAATACTAATTGGAAAGATGGAAAGGAAAAAGGAGACCACCATTCCAGCCCCCCCTCTTCCCTGCAGGAGTCTGATGAATAAAATGGTGATTGGCTCGTGTCCTCAGACTGTCTCACTCAACATCTGTCTGTCTGTCTGCCTGTCTGATGCCAGAGATCAAAGCGAATACGAGTCAATAATTAGTGTGCACACGCAGGATAATTACAGCGAGGACGGAGACGCCGCTCTGAAGGAAGAATGATACAAATAAAACGCTCGTCTGCAAATATCATTTATACCCACACAATAAAAGGTTGAAATAGCTTCCTGTTGGACTATAATACACATTCTGTGTACAAGTACTGACAAAAGCACTTACAAATTCATATATAAAAGGATTTGATAATGTTAATAAAATATAAGTCTGCAGCCTTTTAGCTTAGCTTAGCATAAAGACTGGCCTCACTGATTAACATGTTACATCATCAGTTTTTTCTGCCTCCGTCCACAACTCCCCATCGGACCGATGCATCGGTGACGACAGGAAGAGGAAGTGCACCGTTGTTGGACGTTGGTAGGAACGGACGCTGGACGGATGACGCTCCAGAACATCTCTTTATATTTCAGCAGCAGAATCAGCTTCAAGTCTGCAGACAGAAACCCAGACGACGGAGAGAAACATGCGCTCCCAGCAGGACGACGGGAATCCTCAAGTGTTGATTTGTATGTCTGCGAGGAGGAAGAACAGCAAGAGAACGTTTTCATCTCCACTGAATCACAACAAACAGTCGCCGACGTTCAGGCGCTCGTTTGTTTGAAAGGAAGCCGACGACGAGGACGACGTTTCTGACGCTGAAGAACACTGAAGGCTGAATTCACTGAAAGTTCTTCCACAACATGAAGTTTGTCAGCGTTTGCATCTGATTTTCAACGTTGCAGAGCAGAAATGTGCCCGAGGCCGACAACGTGTCTCTAAACTACACTCTCAATCGCGTTTCCATGGAAACTGGGTTTTTTTTCAGTGGCGGTTTGAAATAGTTGGTAACGAACAAAAAAAATAGTTTAGTGGAAAAAAACATTGTGATTTGGCTTTAAACTGTGGAATTGAAACAAAAATCTGACAAGAGAAACGGGACACTAACGTGGGCCTCCTGGGTGAAAGTCGATAAACGTTAAAATTGATTTCCTGATTTCCTCGTAACGTAGAAGTAATTATTTGGAGACCAGGCTGCGTTTTAATTTATTTGTCTTTATTGGGTCGCTGTTTACTGATTGTTCAGTTTTTCTGCTTATTTTCTTGTGATTTTTTGTTTTCTCTTTTGTTTTGTCTTCTGTTATTGATTTTTTTTATTATGTTTCTGTTTGGTTGACCTCTCCTGTCGTCTAAATTTGTTTTCATTCTATGGATTTTATGTCATGTGTGCAGATAAATAAAAGTAAAACATTTGTGGGCTTCAGTGACTAAAGTGCTACAGAATATAAATGTGAAGTTGTTACAACAAACTAAATATCTTTTATGAAATATCGCAGCTCCTTAAGGTGGTATTTGCTCATTAATTAGAGATGTTCTGGGCTGATCACCGTCCACCTTTGGTCAGACGGAGCGACACACTTGCGTTCCTCACCGCTCGTTTATCGCCATGGCGACGGCCATCAGGCCTGATTGAAAAGCCAGAAGTTGAATGTCGCAGTCAGACCTCGTTCTAAAACTGTAACGCATCCAGATATTTGATTTGCTCTGCGGCGCTTCTGGTGCATCGGAGAAAAAAACCCGGAGGTTAATGGTTTTCAAATGTCAGAGAGAGAGAGAGAGGGGGAGAGACATTTACTTCATATGGCTGAAGGGTCGTCAGCGTCTCCGTTTGGAGCTCAGACCTCCAGGACTGAATTTCCCTCTGACGGCGTTTTCCTCCTCTGATGTCATCGACTGACCATCACTTTGAGGCGTTTCACAGACGCTGTAACAAACAGGAAGCTCCTTTTATTCATCAGCGTTTCATTAGTTCCCTCGTCAGATCCACGAGGGAACAAAGAAACCTGCAGCGACTCACAAAGCTGCTTTATCCTGATATCACGGTTTCATTCTCTCACACAGAGTCCTGCTTTTATTATTCTGAGTGATATGAAAATCCCTCTTCATAATAAAAGCATCTTTGTTTTACTTGGTATGGATATGTGATGTGTCTCTGAAGCCCGTTGTGGTCCCGGTACTGGTCTCCTGGTGGATCCAGGACTAACCCTGTCCCCTGTGCTGTGCAGGTGTGCTGGTGGTGAACGTGACGTGGAGGAAGAGGACCTACGTGGGAACTCTGCTGGACTGCACCAAACACGACTGGGCTCCTCCGAGGTGACCACGCTGCTCTCATTCACTTCTTCTTCTGTTGTTGTTGTTGTGTGTTGTGTGTTTTATGTCCATCTGCTCACTGACGTTAACGTGTGGACGGGTCAAAGCGTCTTAAAGGCCCCGAGAACCAAATCAGCTCTCAACGCTAACAGACGAGTCCAGATTAAAACACATTTTCACCATGGTGTGAAATAAAGCTTTAAGTGTTGTCGGGAGATATTAATATTTAAAAAATCTAAACAATCTGCAGCGTAAAAAAATTAATTGACCAGCGTTCACGTCCCCATCCATCCATCCATCCATCCGTCCATCCATCCATCCATCCATCCATCTATCCATCCATCCATACATCCATCCATCCATCTATCCATCCATCCAGCCATCCAGCCATCCATCCAGCCATCCATCCATCCATCCATCCATCCAGCCATCCAGCCATCCATCCAGCCATCCATCCATCCATCCATCCATCCAGCCATCCAGCCATCCATCCATCCATCCGTCCATCCATCCATCCATCCATCCATCCATCTATCCATCCATCCATACATCCATCCATCCATCTATCCATCCATCCAGCCATCCAGCCATCCATCCAGCCATCCATCCATCCATCCATCCATCCAGCCATCCAGCCATCCATCCATCCATCCATCCATCCATCCATCCATCCATCCTTCCATCCATCTATACGTCCATCCATCCATCCATCCATCCATCCATCCATCCATCCATCCATCCATCCATCCATCCATCTATCCATCCATCCATCCATCCATCCATCCAGCCATCCAGCCATCCATCCAGCCATCCATCCATCCATCCATCCATCCATCCATCCATCCATCCATCCATCCATCCATCTATCCATCCATCCATCCATCCATCCATCCAGCCATCCAGCCATCCATCCAGCCATCCATCCATCCATCCATCCAGCCATCCATCCAGCCATCCATCCATCCATCCATCCATCCATCCAGCCATCCAGCCATCCATCCAGCCATCCATCCATCCATCCATCCATCCATCCATCCATCCATCCATCCAGCCATCCAGCCATCCATCCATCCATCCATCCATCCATCCATCCATCCATCCATCCATCCTTCCATCCATCTATACGTCCATCCATCCATCCATCCATCCATCCATCCATCCATCCATCCATCCATCCATCCATCCAGCCATCCAGCCATCCATCCAGCCATCCATCCATCCATCCATCCATCCAGCCATCCATCCATCCATCCATCCATACATCCATCCATCCATCCATCTATCCATATCTATATAGATAGATAGATAGATATATACACTTGATGAGCTTTTGTTGTAGTCGTGAGTGTTTTTGCCAACAGCTGAGTGAGATTGTGCCTTCGTCTCCTCGCGGCTCTGAAACTCTCCATTATTGCTGCTCTGTGTAAATGATTGTCGTCATGACAATTACAGCTTAATCTCACAAACCGGGGACTAAATTGCTTCTCTTTCTTTTTTTTCATTTGGACTCCGCCACTCTCCTCTCTCCGCGTCGGCGGCGACTGAACACCGTTTTATAATATAATTCAATAAAAAATGAACGCGTCCGCGTCGATGATTCTTTATTAGTCTACAGGTGAAACTGTGACCAAAATGAATCAATGATTCGATTAAAGGCACAAAATAATAACTAAACACGTAGAGGAAGTTTGATGTGGAAAAAAATCAAGTGATGAGTGACAAAGTGGAATTGTGGGAAATGATCTGCACGAGATCTAAAGCACTAAAGCATCCCCTGCTTTCTGGTCTGGTGGACTCTAAATGGACCATAATGTACTAAATGAACATCATGCTGGATTGAAGAAGACTTGAAACTAGAGATTGAGACCATAAACTCATGTTTACAATGTTTACTGAGATAATACATCAAGAGAGAAGTAGGACAATTTTCTCATAGACTTCTATACAACCAGAGAGGAGTCGCCCCCTGGTGGCCAGCAGAGAGAAGTAGGACCATTTTCTCATAGACTTCTATACAACCAGAGAGGAGTCGCCCCCTGGTGGCCAGCAGAGAGAAGTAGGACCATTTTCTCATAGACTTCTATACAACCAGAGAGGAGTCGCCCCCTGGTGGCCAGCAGAGAGAAGTAGGACAATTTTCTCATAGACTTCTATACAACCAGAGAGGAGTCGCCCCCTGGTGGAGCCTGAGCGTTGGCTTCACCTTGACCAGAAGTTTCCGTCAGCATGACAGCAACAAATAACCTTGAAATACCCGAAACAAATCCATAAAAATGTCCGTCTGACGTTCAGGCAGCGTTAGTGACATTCAGCGACACACTGATGTAAAAAGCAATTACAAACATCACAAGAAAAGTGAGATATCATCATTTTAAAATCATAGAGGGGGACCAGGAAGTCTGGCCTCATCGTGTGTCGCAGTCTTCCCCATTAATAAGGCGATTAACAACCTAAACCGTCTTTCCAAGGTCAGAAGACGTTCTTTGATTCCTGCGACGCCACGTCATAAACGATGCACTGAAAGGTCGCCGCTAGACGCCAGGTTCAGGTGCAGCTGGAAAAGCAGGGACTCATCGCTCTGAAGATAAATACAAAGAGATGGATTTTCCTGGTCCCGGCAGACGTGTTTCTGATAGGAACGAGCAGCGCTGTGATGTGAGTGGCGTCTGGTAAACAGCATCAGAAGGCTTCGGAGTAGAAAGAGGACGTCGAGTGAATACAAAGCGTCTCCGTATCAAACAGAGATAACTGAGATCGAACAGGTTCTCATCACAAGAGAAGCAGAAGCTTTTGTACAAGAAACATAAATCAGTTTTTATCCTTGACGTCGGGGTAAAACGCCACAGTGATTATCAGTAACCTTCTCATTTATTGTTTGTGTGATGATGTGATGCCGTTGTTCTCTCATTGAAACCTGCAAACAACAATGGCATCAACAGAAAAACAAATTTTTCTTTTTCTTCCTGGTTTGATGGGTTTTTTTCAGCACACAACAATGCCCGCTGGCCTTTTACAATACAACTGTGGTCACAGTGAATTACTTAATTCCCTTAAAAGAGTGGAACAGAGAGGCTAAAGTGTGTTTTAATCTTCCCACATCTGTATTCATGACTGGATTATATGGCGGTTTACTTTGTGACATTCTGTTCTTAAAAGGTGCTATAAATAATAAAGTCACTCGCTCACTGAAACTATCTGTTTTCTAATGATGAGCTGCAATTATTGAAAGCCGAGGAGAGAGCCTCCGCTGTGTGATTGGTAGGCTATCGCTCCTGAATTCCTTAGGTTTACTGGTTTCAGGGCATCGTTTTATTAGATGGAGACTAGGTTGAATTAGTGTGTATCGATTCGAATGAGGTGGAAAGAAAATACAAACTGGACTCATTTTTGCAGTAAATTGGATTCTGTACATCTTCAGGGTTTTTTTCTGGCTCAAAATGAGGTGGAGGCGGTAGCACCCTGATCATGTGTACTGGACTTAGACCATGGACCAAATTGTTATATAATAATGAGTGATTTCTCTATAATATGAATATAGATATAAACACATGGATCCACCACAAAATAGGATCCTAATAAACTTTCCGTTTCCCATCTCTGAAGGATTTCCATGCAGTCAGAACATGATTATTAAGAGGAATTCTCTTTTAAAGTCCTTGTTTTTCTCTTCCCCCTGCCCAGGTTTTGCGAGTCTCCCTCCAGCGACCCCGAGTTGCCCGGTGGGCGTGGCCGGGGCAAACGGATGCGAATGGCGATGGCCGAGCGGCCCTGCGTCGAGCCGACCCCCGCCACCAAAGTCCGAGGTCTGTCTCAGCACCGGAGCCGTGGAGGTGGCGTGGCTGGAACTGCCACGCCCATCCACAGCAAGGGACGGAGGGGAAGCCTGAACCTCATCAACAGCAACTGCAGAGCGCCGCCTTCTTTCTTCACCGTGGAGGAGGTGAAACCCACCAACAGCGCCTCCTCTCTCTCGTCCGGGAAGCGAAAGAACAAACCGCCGGCCGACCTGGACCTGTGCATGGTCTCCTCCGACGACGTCAAAAACGGGAACGGGAAGAGGATCCGAGCTAAATCCCGCAGTGCCCCATCCACGCCACAGGGCAAATCCGACCCCTTGTTCATGGACCCCGGAGGAGGTTGTGCCTCCTCACCACCTCCCCCACCCATCCTCATCGATTGCCCCCACCCCAACTGCACTAAACGCTACAAGCACATCAACGGCCTGCGCTACCACCAGACCCACGCACACCTGGAGGCCGAGGACCAGAGGAAGCCCGAGCTGGAGCCCATGAAGGATGGGGAGAGTGAAGAAAGACTATCGGACTGCGAGGACGCCATCAGCAACCTGACGTATGACCTCACAGAGACAAACAGCACTAATACCAACAGCTCCTCTAAGAAACCTGCACCCCTATATAAGGTGACCACGGTGGGATCTCCTAAGAACAGACGGCTACTCCTCAGCACCGACCACAGCCCCTCAGCCAACCCCAAGACCAGAAGAACCTCACTGCTTAAAGATGGGCTGATTGATGACCTTAGCAATCTGCCCATCATCTCCAACATGACGGTGGTCCTGGAGAACTGCATGGTCCCAGACAGGAACTCCATGGTTGAGATGCCCAAGCTGGAAGCCGAAGGTTTGATGGACAAAAAGGGAGGTGTGTGTGACAAGGGCAAGAAGGCCAATGGGAAGGTAGAGAAACTGTCTAAGTCACGGACCAACCGGCCGATCGCTCCGGCCCCTGCTCCCCCAAAGCTGATCGCGATACCCAACACGGCGTATCCAACCAGCACAGCCGATACTGCCGTCTCACAGCAGCCCTCACCCATGGTGGCCGTGGGCCTCACCAGTAAAAATCTTCCCCTTAAACCCATCAAACCAAAGCTGAGCATCGTTGTGGAACCAAGCCTGGTGAAAGCCACCCTGGTTACCTGTAGCAAGGAGACCAGGAAGAAAGAGAAAAGGAGGCTGAAGGATAAACACAACAAAGATGCGCAAACCAGAACACCGAACGGCGACAGCAGTGGAATGAAAATGGAAGATGGCAGTGGTTCCAAAATGGGTGTCAAGGAAATTTCAGGCAGCCTGCTGAAGGAGCACCTCAGTAAGCAGGATGTAATGAATGGGCTCACGGAGAGTCAGGAGAGCCGGATGGCCAGTATCCGAGCGGAGGCTGACAAGGTGTACACTTTCACAGACAACGCCCCCAGTCCCTCCATTGGTGGTTCATCAAGGCTTGACTCCGGCGGTAGTTGCCTGGCGGCGGACAGCAAGAACAACAGCCCCGCCTACTCTGACATCTCAGATGCCGGGGACGACGGGGGATCCTCCGAATGTCGCTCAGATGGAATCCGATCCAAGTCGGCTTCCTCAGCTTCTTCAGAGGTGAGCTCCAGCAGTAACCACAGTAACCCTGGTAAAACCCCGCCCACTGCGTCCGCCCCATTATCAAAAGACCCCCAATCCCCTTATTACCACAGCTACGAGCCCTACTACCTGCAGGGATACATGCAGTCGGAAAGGCAAAACAGCAGCAGCGTTGCTTTCCACAAAAGCTCCGGCCTCGACAGCAAAGGGAAAGACAGAAAGGAAGACGTGAAAGACGACGACAAAAACGCCGCCCATGAGTTCTCAGACTCGAAGAAGGGCGAAGGGCCTCCTTCTCAGCTCCAGCTGGCTATGAGTCAGACCCAGACTGCCTTGGCCCAGTCGCTGTACTACGGCCAGTACTCCAGAGGACTGTACATGGACCAGAAACTGTTACTGGCGTCCAAATGCTGTGACCAGACGCACAAGCAGAGGGGCGAGAGGGGACAGGGGGTGAGAGACGGTGAGGACGATAAACACATGGTTGGAGGGTCAGCCGGCGGACCCTTGCAAGGTAAAAGTCCAGACGGCACCAAAGGTTGCTGTCCCAAACCCATCCTGTCCTACGTGGAGATGAGTGAGAGGGGAGAAAGGGGGCAGAGTCTGGGCGTGAAGGCGGCGCACAGTGGCATGGTGGACCAGCACCAGATCCCGATGAAAGACTGTGACGACATCAAGTCACCTTCCTCTTCCTCTTCTTCATCACTCCACAACGCAAACAGTCAGACAGATCTGGACTCAAATGTTTCCTATTCCAGTGTAAGTTTCTCCCTCTGTCTCTAACCCGCCGCCGCCGCTGATGGTGTTGTTGGTGTGCTTTAACGACTGTTGTCGAGTGTCACAAAGAGATTAAAATACACAATGTGTCCAGCTAAACCGATAGGTGCTAACAACAAAGACGGATGTGGCTTCTGTGGTGCTGTAGCTGTACTTTGATATCATCATTTTTGGTTGTAATCCAAATCCTGTGGTTTGATTTGATGGATTGCAAATGTGTTTAGTGTTTAGAATTATTGCGGGGGTAGGGCTGCACGATACATTGCTTCAGCGTTGACATTGCATCGCATTGCAGGACTTGCAATGTAGGCAAACACGTCATGCTACAACTGTTTTGCTGCTTGATACGAAGGAAAACTCCCATGATTCTCATATTTCATGACCAATCCAGTATTTGTGATTGATGACCTGCAGCCTAGGGCCACGCTCTGTGGGTGTGACTTTCTTACTTCCATATAACCAGTGACTTTATGAATATTTTCTTTTTGCTAGAGCACAAGATTATTTGTAGATCTAGACTATTAAGTAACCTAATAAAAAAAATGTCAAATTCATACATTTAACTCTAAAATTCCTGTATCCTTGCAAATCGCAATCTATATGTATATTATATACATATATATTGCAGAAAGAAAATATTGCAATGTCAGTTTTGTTCCAATGTCGTGCAGCCCCCAATGGAGGGAACTGTGTAAATCCAGCTTTAGCTATAAATGTAAAAGAGAAACACATAACGGAACAAAAGAAACATTTTTAATACATAAACTGTTGGTTTTTATATGACCTGCTTTTTCACAAAGCTTGTACAGATTTCTACCATGTCATCCCACGATGCATTGAGCCACTAACTCGAGCCATGCTGCGCCATGTGAAGAGCTTGTGTGAATTGAATGAAAGCCGTGTTGGGAGGTTGTTTCTTTTCCCTTTAGTTTGGCCTAAATATTCTGCCGTTGATGATGTGTGAGACGTGTCTTGATTGGTGTCATTGAGCGGGATGCCACGCTCCTCACATCCCACCTCTGAATGGCCGCACGCCATTGAAACGTCGTCATCCTCCATCAACATCCCACACCAGAGCCGGTGATAGATGCTGTCTATGGTTCTGTTCACTTTCAGTCGGTACACAGTGTTTCCTCTATAGTCGCTCAGCAGCGGTGGGCCGCCGCAGCAGGAGATTCTCCATCCTTGTTAAAAAGACAAAAAAGTCATAAATTAGCCTTCCAAAAAACACAAAAGAGACAAAAAAAGGGCTAACGTTTTGTTTTTAGCTCTGAAACTGGGCTTCATAAACCAAAAACTGGGACAGAGACATGGACCGAAGTTGAACTGACCCCCCAAAACTACTCCCACCCACCACTGTTAACAAAGAATTATAGGGGAAACACTGCAAAGCACCAACACTTGTCCCCATCGATCTAGCCCTCAGACGGCCCGGCCTGGGCTCACTGCCTGGCTCACAGCAAATACTCAGAGCTGCATCACGGTGAGGAGGCCGAGGAGGGCGATGCCGACAGAGGCACGGAGTGGGGTGCTACCGTGGAGCCTGCCGGCGCCAAGATGACCTCGGGAGGTGTGGTGGGCGGAGACACCAAAAAAGCCAGGGTCCACGATCTCCCGCCCCCTATCGACCTGGAGGATTCAGACGGGCTGGTCGGGCTGGACGACCAGGGCCAGGAGTCCATGGGAGGTCTGGCTGAGGAGCCCCAGAGTGCCCGGGCCGCAGTGTCCCCTCCCATGACCCCCCAGCAGCCCTACATCCAGTACCAGCACTCCTCCTACCCGCCATACCTGGCCATATGTGAGAGCGGCGGGGGCTCCTACAGAGGGGTGTCCCCCACCCTGGTCCACAACTACCCAGGTATGGCTCTGGTTTACTTTCAAGAAGTGGTTCTACATTTTTGAAAGATACACTTAAACCTTACAAAATCTTGAAACATCTTGATTGGGCTTAAAATATAACTTTGTGCAGTTAGGTTTAGGAAAGCACCAGAACAACAAGATTTTGGGATCCACGGTTCCCGCCCTCCAAACCTACGTTAGCTTTAGACAACAAAACCAACACTAGCTGTAGACAGTGAAACCAACGTTAGCTTTAGACAATAAAACCAACGTTAGCTTTAGACAACAAAACCAACGTTAGCTTTAGACAACAAAACCAACGTTAGCTTTAGACAACAAAACCAACGTTAGCTTTAGACAACAAAACCAACGTTAGCTTTAGTTTAGGAAATCTTCTCAACAACTCCGGTCTGGTGGTTTTAGTCCTGTGTTGGTGGACCGTCCACCCCCCCACGATCAGTAGTCATTCTCAATATTAAATGCTACGTCAGAAGCTCTGGATATTGCAAACTGGGTGCTTTTAATTTGAGTTTACACCACGAAAATTCTAATCCGAATTAACTTCTGTTGGCATCGTTTTAGTGCTGACAGAAACAAATGAAATGGACAATTTGTTGCTCAGCACAAAACTACTATTACATTTAGTGACTGTGTTGTTACGTCGTAGTTTGACGGTACTGATGAAGCGTCTGTGTGCTACGAGTTGATGCTGTGAAAGCCGCCCGTTGAAGTCTGAGAGATGAAAGCAGCTCTGGAGCCCGACAGAGTTTTTTTTTATTATCCTCTTTTAGCTTCTTGTCCCTCGTTTCCATCAAACAAACTCTGAATAAAAACAGAATAATTAAAAAATAGATGATTTCATGGAGGAGTCGGACTTTAAAAGCAAAGTTGAAGAGTTTGTGCGCCTGCGGCTAGAAGATAGTCTGCCGTCTATATCTGGAATATCATTAATATTTAAGCACTTTTTAAATTATTATTGAATCATTATTCTGCAGCGTTTAAGTTATTTTGAAGATGTGAGAATCACTTTAACATTCAACAAAATAGCATTGGAGCTACCGCTTCATTTCACCTCGAAGGGACTGCTTCATAGTTCCAGAGAAAACGAGAAGTTTTCAGCCGTTAAACTCCTTTAATTCAACAGAAGACCCTCTTAAAAAACTCCTTAATGTGGTATAATGCATGAATTTATGTATTAGTTAACCCCAGGTGTGATGTGAATCCCATAATGCTCATTAAGTATCTAAGCTGCTGCTGAGTTTGCACCCTAAGTGAAAAATTAATTAACCTTTTTAAAGGATCAAGTCCATTTTGTTCTCTGCAACAATTTTGAAGTGTAAAAAGGCATAGAGCAAACGACATGAAGAAGCTATTAAAGTCACTTTAGTTGTGTATAAAACCCACTCACACACATTAGAGATACACTGATGGTGATGTAGCTGATTATTCTGTGTGTGTGTGTGTGTGTGTGTGTGTGTGTGTGTGTGTGTGCAGGTTTCCACTACCCTCTGTACGGGAAGACGGCGGGCCGCGAGGAGTCGGAGGTGACCTCGCCCGGCCGCGGCGGCGCCGTTAGCAGCAAGCAGAGCGGCGACGCGTCCTCGTCCTCGGCGTTGGAGCTGCTGCAGCAGCAGAGTCATCAGTACCACGGGAAATCCCCCGCGGTGAGACGCCGCTCGCTTCCATTCACACCATGTCAGTTCATACAGACGGAGATGCAGGAGAAGATTCAAGAGATTCAAGATTTAATAATTATATTACACACACACCCACACACACACACACACACAGTTGAAACATAGTTCACACTGAGCAATTCTTATTTTGCAGTTTCCCTTCACAAAGTGACCTCAAATACAAAATAGTAAAGAATATAAATATGTACTTAAAATAGACAGACAGACAGACAGACAGACAGACAGATATAGATAGAGCCAATGACCCCCTGATCACGTAGGGCCCATGTTTACATTTCAATTAATGCACAACCTGTTTACACCCCAGTTTATACATTCAAGCATCGCTGTTTCCCTGTCTACCACTATTTTATGTCATATATGTCACGTTTTGTCAAACAGCCCGGCGAGAAGGGTTCCCCCGAGGGCGAGCGAGAGGCGGAGCGAGAGAGGAACCAACTGTCGTTCGCCCGACACCTCCACACACACCATCACACACACCTGGGGATGAGCTACAACCTGATGTCGGGGCAGTACGACATCTACCAAGGTACGAGGCTAGGCCCCGCCCCTTCCTGTGTGGGACCTCCTTTCAGAACAAATATACAACATCTACCAAGGTACGAGGCTAGGCCCCGCCCCTTCCTGTGTGGGACCTCCTTTCAGAATAAATATACAACATCTACCAAGGTACAAGGCTAGGCCCCGCCCCTTCCTGTGTGGGACCTCCTTTCAGAATAAATATGTACGCTGGTCAACGGCGAGAGGCAATTTTTTTATCCTGTTTGAATTGTGCCATGAATTCCACATCTGATGTTTGACATTAGCTCGTCTTGCTAGCTCACTAGCTCACTTAGCTATGTTCCATCACTAATGTAAGAAGACCAGTGAGAAACAACACACACATTTTTTTTTTTACAAACAGAACGCAGCCCTGAAGGCAGACAGGACTAGTGTTTAATGTGCTACTATGTTTTATTTTGAAATGTGATTATTTTGTTTTGTTTTGAAGGGTTGAGCTCCAGATCGCTGGTCTCCAGTCAGCAGGTGTCGGGTCACTCCTCGACAGGTGAGTGTTTGTTGATGCCAGACTTTCCAGTGACATCATCGTTTTAGTGTGAAATAAAACACCAAATGCATTTCTCATGTGTGTTGGAACATCGGTCTCCTTGGTGAAAGTCCTGTGTTTGTAGGCACCGACCTCCTCCCTACATGGACGTCGTCCAAGACATAATAGTCGAGACTAAACTCCCGATGCAGTTTCATTGTGAATGTAATTTGAAGGCGGCACGGCTGAAATATTCTGAAAATATAAATCAACATCTTCGTTTGAGTGAAGGAACGCGGAGGGAAGCTGGCAGCCGTTAAACAGCAGAATGATGATTACCTCACAACGACCGCCGGTATCTATAAACGGTAATTGGTGAGAGATTAACGGGAGTGATGCTGACACACACACGCACACACACGCACACACACACACACACCAGAGAAGAAGAAACCAGCAGTTTTTGACGTCTGATGATCACTAATTAATTATCTTCTTATCTCGTTAACGTTTTCCTACAATCAGGATGTCGTGATCTCGTTAACTCTGAACAACACGTTAATTGTGTTCAGGTCTGGTTCTGTTGTCAGCTTCTCTTCTAACGTCCTCACTTGGTTTTTAATTCTCTGTATGCAACAACAAGTCCACTCGAGCAGTCGTCGGTTCTTATTGATTTAGGTTTTTTTTCACTTCAAACGACTCTACTAAAAATGCACATAATAGAAATTAAAAATGCAAGAAAACAATGTTTCAGAATCAAAAAATGTCACATATAGAAATGTTTTTAAAACCAAATGAGATTGCTTAAAGACCAGAAGTCCAATGGAGGGACCCCCTTTTATTAAACCGGCCAATAATAATGTGTAGTGGAGCCTACAGTCCATGTTTAACAGTACTTTGTAGTGGTGGATGAATACAATGTTAAGACATTACAATAATAATTGTTGACAGATTCATATTTTAATTCTATTTTGACATTTCTATATCACAATTTCACAACATAATATTAAACAAACAGGAAGATTTATATTTGCTTATTATAGATTGTATTCGTGTTCAGGTATATTTTTGGACATATTTAAGTTTTTGGAAGAAAACATTTGGGATCAAATCATTTCAGGGACCCCCTGCAGTAACTCTGCAGACCCCCTAGGGGTCCCGGACCCCCTGTTGAAGATCTCTGGTCTAAGGAGTTTGTCTTGTTGTTTTGGTGGGAAACAAGAAACCGACCCGTTCTCACCACTTAACGCTCGTTTAGCGTGTGAGCGTTTGGATGTGACGCACCCACCTGCTGCATTATGGGTAGTCTTAAAGAGAGAGACAGTCCATACAGGGAGGGAATGGATGGGAGAAACAAACACAGGGCTTTCATCCAGGAGACCACTGGAAGTGTTAGCAACGTGAATCTTTTCATTGTAACGTTTTGTTAAGTCGTTGTGTGCCTAAACCGAACTCCCTTCATTTATAACGTACTCGGGTTGCTGATGTCAATGTTTGTCAGAATGCCAGATCAGTGTTTATTTTCCTCAAATCAAACCGGTTTAAGTTTGTAAACCGTCTCGGTCTGAACCCAGCAAGTCTTGGCTCTGGTTCCTGATCCAGGAGGACCAGCATGTGACTGAACGCCTGTGTCTTGTCCCCCTTTGTGTCCCACAGAGAGCGACGGGAAGAAGTAGGACCATGTGAGAGGCCAACGTCTCACATGAGGAACGGCAGATTTATCAGACATCGATTCCACGGTGTTTAATAAGCTTCGCCTCGCTGAGAGGCAGAGAACTCGGATTAAAAAAGATAAAAAACCTCTTTCATTTCTTACTAATTGAAAACCACCTGTTTTATAACAGGGGGGAGGGGAGACGGGGGAGCAGGATCGGGAGGAACCACCTGAACAAATCCAGACTTTTCAAGCTTTCAGTTTTTGCAGGATTTTGACAGAAATGAGGCGGTGCGTTAAAAAAACCATCCCGGACGCCGAGCTTCGTCCCGGCTGCAGCTGAGGTGTTCAACTTTATAAAAAATGCACATTTATCGTAGTGTTATGATGATGATGATGATGATGATGATGATATGACTGAATGTACTGAAAATGACTCACATTATCCCGATAGTGATGAACGTTTTATTTATTTTTTGGTTGTTTTTTTAAACGGCTGGGGGACGGTGTTAGGAAGCTAAAAGTCTATTATTCTCCTTCTTCTTCCCATCATGATTATTGCAGTGGTCCTCCCTCCATAGTGCTGACGCTACATCTGTATTATTAACCTGTACTTGAGCGTAACCATGTTGATTGTATCGTCTTTATGTGAGAGTAAACCTTCACATCGACCCGCCCAGTGCCACGTCGGAGCCCGGTGGTGTAAATATCCTGTACAGATTTCATGGCGGAGCACTAACATGCGTTATCGTACTCTACGTTGATCTCCATCAGCCATGCAGGCGGGGGCAGCGGGCGGAGCCGGGGGGGGGTCAGGACCAGAACCAGAACCACGATTCCTTTTATGAGCAAAGTGCTAATAAATGTGCTGTTTGTCCTGCAGGCACATGTTCCACTGATGTTGCACATGTTGGTTGGAAGGCTGAGGATGAGTGAGTTTAGAGACTGTTAGCCCCAGTTTGTGCCTCATTTGCTGTAGTAAACCAGCTGATGTGTCTCTGGCTAGATCCAGTGAATCCAGCTTGGAAACGGATGAGATTTTGTGACTGTTTCACAAACTGCTGTGAGACTTGTGTTGGTCCACCAGATACAGGCATAAGCGAACTAAGCGGCTGCTTGGGCCACCAGGGGGCAGATTACTTTATTTTTTAAATAAATGAAACCGGTGACATAAACATCAAAGCATGTACGCAAAAGAAAGATAATTCTGATTTAATAGGCGCCCCTTAATCATACAAAAATGGGTTATGATGTCTGAATGGGGCCCCTCAGATAAATATAACAGGATATGTGATTTGTGATATATCTAATAATAAACACAATTGATAATGTAACATCATAGTGTGACATTTGTGTCAATAATCGTCACGCACAGGTGACTCTCCGGTGGTGGTTGGGCCTGGGCCAGTCCTGACCAGATAAATTGGTTAATAGAAGTATGTGTGAGTATTTTTGGAAATGACTTCAGAATGTACTCACTACAGCGGTGGCTGATGATGCTTGAATGCGAGGTACAACCTGGGGCTGGATGACTTCCACTGATGGATGCCAGTGAGTTTATATTGTGTTGTTTGAACATTAGAGTGCCAACTACACTTCGCAGCGCCTCAAAAGGACAATTCCAGTGTTAAAGTGGGTTTTTTGCTCATTTTATAAATCCATGTCATTGTTATTATTACATAGTTGCCGCTATACTTAAAAACTAAAGGGAATTTACCACGTTTGTTCAGGTGCAGTCGTGACTTTAAGACCAAATATAAGCTTCAGAGTTTGTCAGTTAAAAGAAATCTCTATTCACTTATTAATACATCTCTTGCTTTTAGGAACTGAAACTGTCTGAGAACGTGTCAAATTTAACATAGTTTAAGTCCAGAACAAGAGCTCCAAATAGAGAGGCTAAGCCCCGCCCCCTTCTGGTGTTCCACACAGATAAAATATGTAGTTGGTATCTGGTTTGAATTGTGCCGTGAATTACACATATGATGTTTGTCAATTTACAAACCGAAAACGCGGGTGTCGTCGCTTCAGAGAGAAACGTCTTTAGAACTCAGCTGTTATACGACAAAATGCCACTTTTTTATGTGCAAATTATCCTTTTAAATTGACAAACATCGTATGTGTGATTCATAGCACAATTCAAACGGGACCAAAACAGGATTTGTGTCCTGCTGCCGACCATAAAGTCCCAACTGAAACTAACTGAAAAATGGATGCCGAATGCTGGAAAACCATCCACGGTGTGGCAATCAATAGAAGACACTGGAATTATCCTTCAAGTGAAATGGCCACATGTCAGTGAGGCTCCCTGGTCAGGGGTCCCTCAATCCTTTTGCTCCGCACCTGCTCCCGTGCTCCCCTTCGACAAGCTAACTAGCTCAGTGCAGAGCCTCTGATAGACACAATGAATGGTCAGGATTTATCACCACCTCTCCCCGAGTACATTTAAGCATTCTACCTCGTCGGAAAACTGAGGTACTTGTACTTTATTTTAGTATTTCCATGTTATGCTACTTTATACTTCTACTCCACTACATCTCAGAGGGAAATGTGGTACTTTAGTTCCTTTGCAGATTCATAATTCATGAAAAATATAAAGTAATACATTCTGATGTATTATCAAAATAATATTCAAATATGATACTGTATTGATCCCTTCGTGAAATTCAATACATATATATACATATTTATTTTTTTCCTGAAGGAAGGGGCGTGGCTTAGCCTATTGTGATGACAGGGTAAGTGTTTGAGGTAAAAACTCCTCAAATCACAAATAATTCCAACACAAATGTGTTTATAAAGCAGATAGTTGGTCCAAATGCTTTACAATCAAAAATAGTAAACAACACAGTAAGTTTAAAAGACAATACACGTTGTTTGGGGTGGAAGTATTCTCTAGCGCCCTCCTGAGGTCGTCTATCAGCGGCTCTGCCTCACTCACACAACACCTTACCTGCATCGTATCAGTGATCATTCTATTACTTGAATCCAATGCTACGAACTCTGTTTACATGACGGCGTCATCGTTTGGGTGAGGCGGCGTTGTCTCGTAAAAAGGCTGCTCGGTATATAAATGTTAAGTTCATCCGCCATCCAGTTAATAACACGGCCAAGTCGTGTAAACATGAAACCTGCTGTTGCTTTTTTATACTGTATATGCCTTAATTCATATGTTTGGCAATCATGATTAAAGGATGTTTATATGAGTCGTTGGTCTGTGGAGTTTTTTATTCAGAAGGGGCACTTTTTTCTGCAATAATCCATGTTTATGTAGACTTTAAAACCACAACCATATTCCTATATCATATAACAGTATGGATGTGTTTCTAATAAATGTATTGGCCTTATATTGAACAAAGGAAGACATAACTATAAAGTAAAAAGTAACCCGATGAAGTACATTTCAACTGGCTGTTTTTTTTTCTTTTTTTTTGCAAGACTAACTAAATCTTAATATTATATTAATATTGACGAGAATAATTCCTCTGAAATGAAACCCTGAACCAAAACCAACCCTAACCCTAACCCTAACAACAACCCTAAACCTAACCCCAACCCCAATCCTAAAACTGCTCCTATTAAAGATTAAAAGCACTTTCCAGGGGGTGAGGGAGGACTGTGGCTTTGAGGAGCTGCCGCCTGATCTCTGCCTACAGAAGGAACAAGAACCTAAAAGACATTTTAGTCCACACCACATTAAACGAAGATACACCCCCTGGGGAAGCGCTTCGGTAGCGGCAATCGGTTTTATCTGTCTCGCCCACATTTTTAACCCCCATGCTGGTGTTGGTTTTAATCCACGGCGGGTCTTGCAGCCTACAACCATCAACGCAGTATATGCAAACAGGTGCAAGACCTGTCACAAATTTGATGTGGGGGAGACCAGGAATTAACTTTATATTAGGATAAAACAACACCAAAACATTATCAACAGGGGTGATGGCACGACAGGTTTATATGCACATTTTAATCTCCATGGCCTGCAAAACCTACAGAGCATGGGCCTGGAGAGCAACAGGGATTGGACCACTGCTCAGCGACGGGCGGCCGAGAGGAAATGGATTCACACACATTTCTGCTTATATCTCGGGAACGGAGGGTCGTAGAGACTCTGGAGTGGATGGCGTCTGACCTAATTCGACCCTTCTGAACACGCCAGTCTTTGAACCGAGTCTCTACGGCTTACCGTTCTTTAGCTACAGCCAAAGTAAAACAACACTAACCCTAATTTTCACACTTTTGCTTATATCTCGGGAGCGGAGGGTCGTAGAGACTCGGGAGTGGGCTGTTTAGGCCTATCATTAGAGCCGCTAGTTAAGTCCATTTGCCTTGATAAAATAATTTTGGGCGAACATTGAGACTATGGCGGCCTGAATTAGACTATGGCGGTGACACTGAACTGACTACAGAATCAAAACAAGCTTTTGCAGTGTATATCACATAGTGGCATACACTCATGCTAGCCTAAATATTAATCTGAGAGTGCATTGTTAATTTACAAAAGGTTACTTTTCAGCTACTTTTTCGTTTTCTCCGTGTAACTTAAGATGGAAGTTATTTAGGGAGGAAAAGTAAGGCGTCAGAAAAATAAATACTCAAGTACTTGAGTATAGCATAGCATGCATAGCATGAGCCACTAACAACACCCCATCCCCCCAAAAAGCACTTCCATGTTCTTACCTTTAGCACTTTGATCACAGCACTGTTGTTCTTAAGGTATGTTTGCTGAACAGCTACTACTTTACTCAGACGAGGATCTAACACTTGTTCTTTTTTTTAGCTCTTACTTTATCGGCAATGATATGTTGTGGTTTCTTTTCTTTTGACAAATGTACTTATTGTAAATCGCTTTGGACAAAAGCGTCAGCTAAATGCCCTAAATGTAAATGTAAGTAAAGTACACCTGCAAATTCTAGTTCACTTCACTTCAAGTACAGTAGCGAAGTATTTGTACTTCGTTAGTTCCGCGCGGTACTTGATTAAACGTACTTCTACCGCCACTGGTAGTAGCAGCAGCAGTAATGCTGCAGCGCCTCGCAGTTCCACCTCCGACCAGCAGATGTCGCTGAAGACAGAAAACGTCTCTGTCATCACTTCCGCTCTTAAAACCAAAATGGGTGGCGCCAAAGCTTGACAACAAAGCGGTTGCTGGTGTTTGTTGCCTCCAACGGACACCCAGCAGCCTCCCATGAAACTAAATCTATGAACCTACAAGTGACTTCTGAACGAGACGAAGCAGCAGCAGGAGTTTGCTCCAAACAGTCGAAGCGTTTCCGGTGAAAGTTGTCCAAATGTCATCATGTCTTCGAAGACAGACCAACTTCTCATCGTTGTGTCCATCCTGGAAGGTGAGCAGCGTCTTCTGACGGGAACTGGACGGTAAACACGTCGTTAATACGGTTCGTGACGCGCCGGTCCTGAGCCGGCGGACTGCTGAGTAGCCTGGTGCTGCCGGGGATGCTAGTTAGCTTTAGCACGTCAATCGACACTGGAGTGGCTGTTACAGCGAGACGTCATTAGCACTCGACGTCATTAGCATTACTGCCACAGAGCATCACATTGAGAGACTTTTATTACTGTTAGTGTACTAAGAGTACTAATAACTACAGTAAGAGTACTAATAACTACAGTAAGAGTACTGATAACTGCAGTAAGAGTACTAATAACTACAGTATACTAATATCTGCAGTAAGAGTACTGATAACTGCAGTATGAGTACTAATTACTGCAGTAAGAGTACTAATAACTACAGTATACTAATATATGCAGTAAGAGTTCTGATAACTACAGTAAGAATACTAATAACTGCAGTATGAGTACTAATATCTGCAGTAAGAGTACTGATAACCTGCAGTATGAGTACTAATATCTGCAGTAAGAGTACTGATAACTACTGTAAGTGTACTGATAACTGCAGTAAGAGTACTAATATCTGCAGTATGAGTACTAATAACTACAGTATACTAATAACTGCAGTAAGAGTACTGATAACCTGCAGTATGAGTACTAATAACTACAGTATACTGATAACTACAGTAAGTACTGATAACTACAGTAAGAGTACTGATAACTGCAGTAAGAGTACTAATAACTACAGTAAGTACTGATAACTACAGTATGAGTACTAAATACTACAGTAAGAGTAAACCGTCTCTCCTCCCGCAGGCCGCCACTTCCCGAAGAGTCCCCGTCTCAGTCTGGTGGTCCAGGCGAGCTTTGACGGCGAGACGCTGGCCACGGACCCGGTGGAGCACCGAGAGCAGCCGCTCTTCAGCACCGAGCTGGCCTGGGAACTGGACCGCAGGACCCTCCACCAGCACAGGTCTGCAGACCCCTTCTACCAGACTAGATCCATCACGAGTGTCTGCTTTTGTTAACCTGTGTGATATCGACGCCTCCGTCCTCCCAGACTACAGAGGACTCCCATCAAGCTGCAGTGTTTCGCCGTCGACTCCGTGGCCAAGAGGAAAGAGAGCGTCGGCTACATCGTGCTGGACCTCCGCTCCGCTCAGGAGATCAAACAGGTCAGAGCTTCCTTCCTGTCCGGGTGACACGTCATCAGTGATGTCACCACCAGTCCATGTGCACTGGGTTGGAAAAACAGGGTTGGTACAGGTGCTGCAAATCCTTGAAAACACTTGAATTTTAGTGTGAGGTTTTCAAGGTCTGAAAAGTGCTTGGATGTAGACTAAAGGTCTTGAAATGTGTGTTGTATGTGATGACATCTATGATAGAACAGAGAAAAGAAGATCTCCATATTTGAGGGGCTGAAAACAGCATTTCCTGACATTTCTTTATGAAAAATGACTTTTGATGATGAACAGATGATGAAAATAGTTGGTGATTATATTTCTGTGGATCTGTTAGTGGAATTAGTTGTCCTTTCATTTGTGGTCCTTCTGTAAAAAGCTGTCTCCAAACATCATGTTGGTTGTTTAGAGGACAATAACATCTCATTTAATGTGATGAACAAGTGACATAATAAGTAGACTGAATACTGACCATTGGATTGATACAAATATGGAGTTTACCACAGCTGGAAGGGGCTGGAAAAGCATGGAGATGCACCTTGAAGTGCTTGAAAGGTGCTTGAATCTGACTTTGGAGAAGGTGGAGGAGCCCTGTTAAATGCGTGTGTCGCCCCGTCAGGAGCCTCGCTGGCAGCCGCTGCTGAGCAGCAAGTACACCAAACAGAGACCGGCCCTCCTCCTGAGCGTGTCTCTGGAGAACGACGCCAAGCCCTCCGAGCCCTCGCCTGATAGGTTCAAAGCCAAGAAGGCCCCGCCCCGACAAGGTCAGCTGCCGTGCTTGGTTTGTGCTGTTGTCGCCTCAGTGAAAACATTCCTGTAATTCGTGTTTTGCCGTTTGGAGGTTCTCCAGCTGTGACCGACCTGCTGACGGACAAGATGGAGGCCCAGCTGGTCCCAGACCAGGGCTACCACCAGGTCGGACCCCCGGATCGCTGCTCCGACATGTTCGTCCTGTCCGTCACCGTGGCCTTTGCCACCAAACTAGAGCAGGTGAGGATGGTGCTTTGACCTTTGACCTTTGGGAAATGGACTCAGGACTGATAGTTTTATTAACGGCCACGTGAAGAAAGCCGGGAAACTGTGTTTGTGTGGTTTTCTTTCTATATATTTTTTTCCTCAGAATGCTGATTTTGTGAATGTTGTGCTCCGTCGTCGCCCCCTACAGTTGATCCCCAGCACGATGAAGCTGTCGGCGGAGGCTTCTGGTTTCTTCTTCTACTACTCCCTACTGGGCAATGACATCACCAGCGAGCCGTTCCAGAACCTGCTGAGCCCCGACTTCGAGCCGGAGCGCGCCTCGGTCCGCATCCGCAGCAGCAAGCAGATCCTGCAGACCTTCTTGTCCCAGCAGCCCAGTTTACAGGTGAGCAGCGGGCGGAGTGTGCGAGCGGCTCGGTGACTTCCTGTTTTTACTGGCTGTGCCTCATCACCTGCCCCCCCCCTCAGATCCACCTGTGCTGTAGGAATCACTCTCTGGGCAGCACCGACGTCTCTCTCGCTGCGCTGGCCGGCGTGTCTGTGGATCTGGAGAACAAGGCGGCGACGGTGGAGGGCGCTTTCATATTGCAACCGCCCAAACGCACCCAACAGGTGCTGCCGGCGCCGCCCACCGACCTGCAGCCCACCGTGGGCGTGGCTGTTACCCTGAGGAGGGAGGAGGTCCCTCCGCAGGTACACACACACACACACACACACACACACTCAAACAGGTGTCCACAGTGTTGAGATTAAATTGATCCTTTTGCATTACCATCCCAATATTTAAAAGTGATTTTTCACGTCCAGAAAATCCAATTTTGTCGTGGAACTGATTATGTAGAGTTTTTAGTGCAAACATGTCAAAATGAATACAGAAAGTGTCTTGAATTTATAAAATATTACACAACTAGAAAGCATAGAGATATATGAATACAAAATGTTTTGTTCTTTTAAAGGACTGGGAAGAAGTATTGGCTTATTTAGTCCCACCCCTTCTCCATGATTCATATCCTCTGTCATACATATATTTTATTTTGTTTTTATTTAATTATTTATCAGTAGATTTTTTTCTTTTTTTAAAGCTCAACCAAACTCTGTTTTGTCTTTTTTTTTGCTCTTTTTTTTCTTTCTTTAACTTAAAAAGTATCTTACAAACACAATTTCTTTCTCATGTATTCCTGTCAGATATATATTAGTTTTTTCAATATTAATTTCATTTAATAAAAAAATATAAACGTATTGAGATATTTTTGTATCCAAACTATCAATTAATTCAGAATTTGAAATAAGTAAATAAAACCGAGAGAACAAACAAACAGGAAATGAAGACAGAATAAATAACAACCAAAATAATTAAACAAACTATGATAATTAGACCCCTTCATCTCTGTACCATGTGAGAATAATTTTCTTATATTTAGATGAAAAATAAGTAATAATAATAATAATTACTCCTGTCCTTCCTCCAGTCTTTAGGGATTAAAGAAGGAGGTGGAGCTCAGAAACGCTCCAACCCTCCGACTGCTCCGAGACCTCGAAGCTCCTCTCCGCTCCCAAACCCCCCCGACTCTCCTCCACCTGCTTCTCCTCTCCCTCCTCCCTCCACTCATACCGAGAGTGAAGCTGGGAGTCTGCTGGAGGAGCTTCCGGCCGGCGGAGGGGCGGCGGCGGCGGCGCTGCTGGCAGGTCAGTCTGCAGAGACGGGGTCTTCCCAGGAGACGTCTCCGTCAAACCAACGGGGAGTAACTGTTCTTGTGTCCAGCTGCAGATCTGGAGGTTCCTGTGCAGCAGCAGCAGACCGAAGCTGCAGCAGAAGGTGGAGCGTCATCCGTCAGCGTGTCTGCTCCCCGAGTGTCCATCCCGTCCTCCGCCCACCACTACTGCTTCTCTCTGGACCTCCGCAGCCTGGGGAACCTCAGCCTGACGCACCCCATCGCCGCCACGCTCAGGTGAGACTTCCTCATCCCAGCTTCCTCCTGGTTGTCACGGTAACGCTTTGCTCTCGAGTAACCACACAAGCTGAATCCCATCAGTGCCTTCTTCTCCTGGTTCAGAGGATCAAACTGATGGATCCCAGGATTCACTGCAGGCTGGTAACGGCTGAATAAACTCCCGAAGGATCAGTCGGGTCACAACTACAGAGTCACAGTCCTAACATTCTGGGTGGTTCTGCCCTTTGATTTCATCTATAGAGCAGCTTTTATGTACATTATTATCATACCTGAAGTTAAATCCATCTCATACATATCCTTTAAGAAAGTGTATATTGATATTTTGTAGGTTTTTCTCCCAGTTCTTTACATTTTGAAACATGAGCAAACCACCCAGCGCAGGACATCCAATCCTTTCATATTGATTGTGTGTTTGTGGTGTTTCAGGTATTCGTACCAGTTCTTCGGCAGCGCGGCGCCCATCATGACCAACCCTCCCGTGCAGCTGCAGAGGAACGTGGAGGCCACACTGCCTCAGTCCTACTGCGCCTTCGACTTCGCCGCGCTGCCACAGCAGCTGCAGGACACCTTCCTCAGGTAGCAAGGCATCATGGGAACTGGCTTGTTTTAACCTCTTTACTTGTAAGTTAGAATGAAATGTATTAATCATGAAGGAGTTTGCACTAAAAACTGGGAAAAACTGCAAATCTAAAGAGTGCAAGTAAAACCAAAAATATAAACAATAAAGATTATCAGTGAGGCGTAAAAACCAGATGTTCATTGTCTGCAGGATCACATTTGTCCAGCAGGTGGTGCTGCAGGACTGTGTTTTCACATTAATAATGGGAGTAACGTGTGTGTTGCAGAGTTCCTCTGGTGGTGGAGGTTTGGCACCGAGACGCCACCAGCAGGGACCAGCTGATTGGCCGAGCCTCCGTCCAGCTGGCTCACCTGCTGAGCTCCGAGAGGACCGGAGTCCCGGCCTCGACGGGGGAGCAGAGCTGGAGGCGGACTCACCAGGACCGGATCCCCGTGGTCAACACACACCGGTAGGAAACGATTAAAATCCTGCTGAGAGAGGAGGTGGGGCTTGATGGTCCCGTTCGCCGCCGTCTAACCAGCGTCTCCGTCCTTCAGGCCCGGCGAGGCGGTGGCCGAGCTGAGCTACGTGGCGACGCTGGAGGACCTGGGCCTCGTCAGAGACCGGGAAGTCCTCGTGTCCGACTCGTCACAGGTGTGTGTGTGTGTGTGTGTGTGTGTGTGTGTGTGTGTGTGTGTGTGTGTGTGTGTGTGTGTGTGTGTGTGTGTGTGTGTGTGTGTGTGTGTGTGTGTGTGTGTGTGTGTGTGTGTGTGTGTTGTGATGTGATGTGATATGATGATGTTTGACCTCCTCGTATGTGATCAGGACCAGCCTGCAGCCCCCACACAGCGGCCCCCCCGCCCTGCAGCAC
>NC_139936.1:1323215-1338215 GCF_963514095.1 Eutrigla gurnardus | reverse complement strand
TTTAATACGCCGTGTTTGTTTATAATCATCATTCATGTTTAGTGTCGCCTTATTTTCATTGTTCAGATGGATTGTGGAAATAATTCAAACTTTATTCTGTTGAATTTAACGGGAATTCCAGCTCCTGAATGTGACATCTACGGTAGTGGATCATTTCAAACAAAGAAAAGACGTGAACTGTGGTAAAGTTGTCTTTAACCGACACGTCATTAATCAGTTCAGCGCCTGGTCTCTAAATATCTCTACGATTTCCTGAGTAGTTGGAAGCTTCATTCATAATGACATTTAAATTCTAAATCAACATTTGAATGCTACTTGTTTTTTTTTAATTAATTGTGTTAAAAGCCGTATTTCAAATAAAGATCAGGACTACGACAATAATATTATTAATTTGTAGAATTTGGTTTGAATCTGAGTAGGAATGTTTCTGACTCGTCCAACTCCAAAAATAGTTTAAATCCAATGTAATATTCTGCTTAATTAATTCTTCTTAAATATATAATAAACTTTATCTGTATAGCAACTTTAAAATAATATACACATCTTTAAAACAGTGAAATTATATAAAAGATAGGACACCTTTGAAGGAGAGTAAAAACAACAAATGAATAACTAAAAATAAAATGATTAACAGATGATACGGTAAAAATAAAAATATACACATATATATGTATATATATGCATTAATATATATATATATGTATTTGATTTACTGTCACATGAGAATAAAGAAGCAGCAAATCCTCAGAATCCAGCAGCTTGAGGTAGTGAGTGTAAATTCCCGGCATGGGACCCCTGAAGGATTATCTTATGTTTAATGCTATTGTTGGACTTCAGGGTTTCCCTTTGATGATGCGTTTATGATGTTTTTGAATGACTGGTGTATAAGATGGGGTTATGAGGCCAGAATGACGGCGTGTTTTCACAGTGACGGTGTGTGTTTGCGGTTCAGACTCAGAGGCTGCAGAAGGAGCTGCGAGCCGAACACGATCGGACCCGGAGGGAGCTGCAGGACAGCAGCCGGAGGCTGCAGCAGGACTCTGACCACCGGGTGGCGCTGGAGGGAGACAAAGTCCGGCTGATGGAGGAGGAGAGAGCCCGGCTGCTGCAGCAGGTAGAGACAGAGAGTACTTCATACAGGGTTCATACGGGTGCTGGAAATCCTTGAAAACACTTGCATTTCAGTGTGTGGGTTCCAGGTTTGAAAAGTGCTTGGATGTAGAATAAAGGTCTTGAAATGTGTGTTGTATGTGATGACATCTATGATAGAACAGAGAAAAGAAGATCTCCATATCTGAGGGACTGAAAACAGCATTTTCTGACATTTCTTTATGAAAAATGACTTTTGATGATGAACAGATGATGAAAATAGTTGGTGATTATATTTCTGTGGATCTGTTAGTGGAATTAGTTTTCCTTTCATTTGTGGTCCTTCTGTAAAAAGCTGTCTCCAAACATCATGTTGGTTGTTTAGAGGACAATAACATCTCATTTAATGTGATGAACAAGTGACATAATAAGTAGACTGAATACTGACCATTGGATTGGTACAAATATGGAGTTTACCACAGCTGGAAGGGGCTGGAAAAGCATGGAGATGCACCTGGAAATGCTTGGAAAGTGCTTGAATGTGACCTTGTTAAAGGTGTAGGAGCCCTGCTTTTAGTGTATGTGTGTTTGTGTTCCAGATTACAGACGGAGAGTCTCGCTACAAACAGCTGGAGAAAGAGTTCCAGCTCTACAGAGAACAGCAGAACGTCAGACCGGAGTTCAGGCTGCAGTCAGAGGTCAACCTGCTCACTCTGGAGAAGGTAACCCACCAGAGTTACTGTTACCGGAGGAGGCTAAGCCCCGCCCCTTCCAAAAGGGTTATGACGATAGCTGACTATTGATGAATGAATCACTCTTCTGTGTGACTTCAGGCTTTGTTTGTTTGTTGGTGTCGGAGTGTTAAAGGTTAAAGGGTTCAGGCGTGTGACGGATGTGTCTTCGATGTTTAAGGTGGAGCTGGAGAGGAAGCTGGAGTCCACCACCAAGTCCAAGCTGCACTACAAGCAGCAGTGGGGGCGCGCCTTAAAAGAGCTGGCCAGGTTCAAACAGGTACGTTCACCTGGAGGGAGTAACGGGCTGATGGGGGGGGGGGGGGGGGGGGCGGGGGGGGACGCCATCACACCACATGACACCACATCACACGCCAGCACGCCGTGTTTGTATGTTAGAGAGAACTCACAATCATCAATACAACAAAACTCACCGTAAACGTATTTTTTTAAAGCAGGCACATAAACGACAACCAGTAACAGTAAAAGGTTTGACCTTCACAATAAAAGCATCCTTTTAGTTCACTAGTGGAAAACTTTTAATGTGAAGCAACGGCTGCAGGAAAGGCTCAGGTTGCTTTAGTGTGTGTGTGTGTGTGTGTGTGTGTGTGTGTGTGTGTGTGTGTGTGTGTGTGTGTGTGTGTGTGTGTGTGTGTGTGTGTGTGTGTGTGTGTGTGTGTGTGTCTGTGTGTGTGTCTGTGTGTGTGTGTGTGTGTGTGTGTGTGTCTCTCTGTGTGTGTGTGTGTGTGTGTCTGTGTGTGTGTGTGTGTGTGTGTGTGTCTCTGTGTGTCTCTGTGTCTGAGTGTGTGTGTGTGTGTGTGTGTCTCTGTGTGTGTGTGTGTGTGTGTGTGTGTGTGTGTGTGTGTGTGTGTGTGTGTGTGTGTCTGTGTGTCTGTGTGTCTGTGTCTGTGTGTGTGTGTGTGTGTGTGTGTGTGTGCTCTTAACTGATGGCTCTCACACATTTCATTGTCTACTTTGTTTCACCTAAATATTTGGCTTCGATGTAAAAACACACCTCTCTCTCTCTCTCTCTCTCTCCTTTTTCTTTCTTGCTCACTCTCTACTTTTTCCTACACACACACACACACACACACACACACACACACAGGGAGCTCTAAGTGGGGCTTTAGTCGTCCTAAGACTAATGTAAACACACACAGACCTTATCTGACAAACTAATAACTGTTACTGACATCAACCAGCTGGAAAACTGGACAGATATTTTCCCTCTCGGTTTTTCTCCCCCTTTTCCTCTCCTACCTCCCTTTCTCTTCTTTTCCTCCATCAACCTTTATCGCTCTCGACCACTCTCCTTTTCTTCCTCTTCTTCCTCTCCTCTTGTTTCCCTCTCTTCCTTTCGTTCTTGCCTCTCTTAGTCTCTCTGAGTCTCTCCTCTCAAGTCAAGTCTTTCTTGTCCTTCCTCCTGTTTTGTTTGTTTTGAGTCTTTCTCTCCGTCTTTCTTTTCCTCTCTCCATCCCTCCCCCTCCCCTCCGTCTCCCCTCCCTCCCCCCTCTAAGTGCCACATCATTGTAAAGAAAACACTGTGTGATTTATGCAGCTCTAAGGGGGTTCGGTGCTGAGTGTCACCCCCTGCCTATTAATCATGCGGCGGGATTGTGTTGAGCAATAAGCTAACCAGGCGCTAACTATTCAGATGTCACACTCTGGCTTTTTTAATAAAATATCAGGCCCGTGTTTACACGACCATCCGTCTTGGCGGCCCGGCAGGTTTTTTAGAGCCGGCTCTTGTTTGGTTTTTCTCGGCCTCTCCTCGCCTATTTATTCTCTCCTCTCAGCGCCTCGCATGGCGTGCTGTTTAGCTCAAGTCGGATCATAAAAATTCTTGTCCGAGGAATAATGTGCTTTTCAACCCAGGAGGTGCAGAGCGAGAATTAATGTGGAGACGGCTCCGAGGTATTAGATCAGAGAGTTAGCCTCCTCCTTTTTTTAAACTCAAAATATTGGGACAAGGAGCTTAAGGTGGTCTTTTGTGAAGCAAAAATATTGGGACAAAGAGATTAAAGTTCTGATCCTAGGAGCTAAATTTGGTGTTTTTTTAAAGCCCAACTGGAAGGTCGGGCAACTAAATATGGCTTTTTTTTATCTGGAGAGACAAGAAACATTTATATAGGTAGTAAAAAATGATATTCATATCTTTAAATCCAACAGTAACATGAGCTGGCAGGACAAACGTCCTTAACCCAACCAGAAACCCAATAATATTACACATAATAATATTACACATAATAATATTACACGTAATAATATTACACATAATAATATTACACTGTTAATATTACACATAATAAGCTGTTGGGCCTGATGATGTTTGCTAAATGAAATGTTTTAACAGTCAGTCAGCAGCTAAAGCTTTTATTTTCCCCCTTAAAACAAACGGAAAAGGCCAAACTAAACTCTTAATAACAGAATATAGTTTATTATTTGTCCTCAGAGGAAAATTATTTTCTTCAGATTCTTTGCATACTGACTACAAAAACAAACATTGAAGAAAGGATTATTCTCTAAGTGGCTTTATGAAACACGTCGAGGCGTGTTGTTGTTGTTGTTGTTGTTGTTTTCTTGCTGTCATGAAGATTAATTGGTTTAACTTCTCTATAAATTCTCTATAAACTCTTAAACTTCTCTATAAAACTCTATAAAGTATTTTACTATCACAAAGAAAATCACACAATATTTATTTTTTGCTTAATGAATCATCAACAATTTAGATTTTGTTTCTGTTATTTTTATTATTATTAGTCAAATGATTTCTGCTCTAAAGCAGAAACATTGTCTAAATGCTATTCATAGTTTAAATGTATATAATTACACGTTTTCCTGCAGGTTTTGTTTTTTGAAACATTCTTCTAACAAAATATTCTTATTGCATGTGTATTAATCTCGGCAGAGCAGAAGAATTGGCGTTATTTCTTATTAAAGATACATTTTAAACAATAGTTAAACAAACACAGGACTTTCACCCAGGAGACCGCTGTTCGGGTCCCGTGTGAAAGTACAAGTAAAGGTAGACACATGTTGTCACGTCAGTCATTAGTACGGTGACACGTTAGTAAAACATGTTTTTAGATCAAATAAAGACTTTATGTAAAGTATGAGGAGGAATGTAAACACAGCAACAAAAACATGGCTGATTTCTTCGTTCAGCATCTGAGGAAACACGTCGTTTCTGCGTTGACTCGCCGCCGATGTTTGGCTCTGTTTGGATTCCGTGGTTCCCGTCAGTCAATCTGACTCACTCTGTCAGAGTTGGCGGTTGAACTCCCTCCGTCCTCTCATGAGTCTGTTTGTGTAAAAGTTGCCCGTCGGAGCCGCTGATGCAACATGTCGTCTGAGGGAACGTCACTGTTGCCGGTCTCCGGAGGCTCTCTGCCCGTTCCCACTGGTCGATGCTGGGACGTGACGGAGCGGCGGGATATGAGGGGGCGTGGCCTAGACGGCGGGGTCGGGGAGGTCGGCGTGTTCGAGGCATTTCATGGAATATTAACACGCATTTAACAGTCGGACTGAAAAAACCACCTCAGGAGAGACCTAAGCACTGGTTTGTGGTCGCAGCTTTACTTTGGGCTTCCAGATTAAAACAAACCAATTCAGCAGATTCAGAAATAATTACAAAATAATAATAATATTAAAGTTTGAAACAGTTGAACGTTTAAAAAGAGGCCAAATCATGACGAATATATCGTAAACAGAATATGAAGTATTCTTTATTTCTATGATTTATCATTGATTAGATATTTCATGAGTTAAATACACATTTTGCTGAAGAGTTGTGAGACTAAAGAGTTTTGTTGATGGTTTGAACTATAAGAATGGTTTCTGTCAGAACAACAAGGATCCGTTTTAATCTCCACATTAAGTGTCGCTGTAAAAACCCGACGGAGTCCCTGAAGGTCCTGATCTTCACCTTCAAACCTCCAGAGATGTTATGAGCTCTCCCCGTCCCGGGTCCTCGTTGGTATCCTGATCAGGAGCCTGAATACCGACAGGATTCCTCTGTAGACCGTCGGTGAATGAAATGCTGCTTGGTTTTTCAAACAGACGTGAGGATGAAAAGGAGCTTGTGTGTGGGAGGTGAAGCTGCTTCAGGCCGTCAGCTCGCTACACTTAGTCAGATTTCTCCTGTGATGTCAGCTGTTTCTACGCTGAGGGACCGGCCCTGAACTCCCCCAGGTGGAGCGCTGCTCACAAAACTCCATCTGAGCAGAGGGAAGTGTGTCCACATGTTTGGGTGAGACGTCCTCGCCCAGCTGTTGACCTCCGACCCCCCCATACCTGACACCTCCATCCTGAATCTCCTGGACTTCCTCTCTCTCACTTCCAGTAGACCTCCTTCACCTTCTCCACCTTCTTCTCCTCCTTCTCCTTCTCCTTCTTCTCCTCCTTCTCCTTCTTCTCCTTCTTCTCCTCCTTCTCCTTCTTCTCCTTCCTCTCCTCCTCCACCTTCTCCTCCTCCACCTTCTTCTTCTCCTCCTTCTCCTTCTTCTCCTTCTTCTCCTCCTTCTCCTTCTTCTCCTTCCTCTCCTCCTCCACCTTCTTCTTCTCCTCCTTCTTCTTCTCCTTCTTCTCCTCCTTCTCCTTCTTCTCCTTCCTCTCCTCCTCCACCTTCTCCTCCTCCACCTTCTTCTTCTCCTTCTTCTTCCCCTCCTTCTTCTCCTTCTCCTCCTTCTCCTCCTCCTTCACCTTCTCCTCCTCCACCTTCTCCTCCTCCACCTCCTCCACCTTCTTCTTCTCCTTCTCCTCCTCCTCCACCTTCTTCTTCTCCTTCTTCTCCTCCTTCTTCTCCTCCTCCACCTTCTCCTCCTCCACCTTCTTCTTCTCCTTCCTCTCCTCCTCCTTCACCTTCTCCTCCTCCACCTTCTTCTTCTCCTCCTCCACCTTCTTCTTCTCCTCCTTCTTCTCCTCCTCCACCTCCTCCTCCTCCACCTTCTTCTTCTCCTTCTCCTCCTCCACCTTCTTCTTCTCCTTCTTCTCCTTCCTCTCCTCCTCCACCTTCTGCTCCTCCACCTTCTTCTTCTCCTTCCTCTCCTCCTCCTTCACCTTCTCCTCCTCCACCTTCCTCTCCTCCTCCTCCACCTTCTTCTCCTCCTTCTCCTTCCTCTCCTCCTCCTTCACCTTCTCCTCCTCCACCTTCCTCTCCTCCTCCTCCACCTTCTTCTTCTCCTTCTCCTCCTCCACCTTCTTCTTCTCCTTCTTCTCCTTCCTCTCCTCCTCCACCTTCTTCTTCTCCTTCCTCTCCTCCTCCTTCACCTTCTCCTCCTCCACCTTCTTCTCCTCCTCCTCTGATTCTGTTTCTAATTTGCGATCTAATAAAAATGTTTTAAAGCCACATTTTAAGCAGATTTTGATGCTTATCGGCAAATTTTTGCAAATCAGCAGTTATTTAGTTTTTTTAGAGATAGTTGTTGCGTTTGCACCTTCAGCCTGCTGCTGCTGCTGATTCATGATGTAATAATAACTGTAAAATATCTGCCTCCTCAAGGTCCTGAGTTTTAGTCACTTTTTCTCCCCCCGCCGCCGCCGAGGCCTCGGTATCACCTCGTCCTCTAATTGTTTCAGGACTCGGTCTCAGATTGTGCTTGGCAGTGGACACTAGAGAAATGTTTAGTCTGTTTGTTTTTCTAGTAATTAGCCCTAAAACGGCCCGTAATACAGACTGCTAATGGTCCACAGAGACCAGGCCTGTGTCAACACACCGCCGTGTGTGTGTGTGTGTGTGTGTGTGTGTGTGTGTGTGTGTGTGTGTGTGTGTGTGTGTGTGTGTGTGTGTGTGTGTGTGTGTGTGTGTGTGTGTGTGTGTGTGTGTGTGTGTGTGTGTGTGTGTGTGTGTGTGTGTGTGTGTGTGTGTGTGTGTGTGTGTGTGTGTGTGAGAGAGAGAGGTGATCAGGCGTGTGAAAAGCGGTCGGGCAGTAATGTGAAAATGTTAGTTTTCCCATCCAGAACCAGCCGGCTGCTGGTTCTGCTCTGTATCACCGGAGCTCACCGACAGATTCCAGCTCGTCCAATCAGCTCCGGGCTGCCGCTCGCCGTGTTCTCCGTGTTTTCCTGCCCCCGATAGCCGGCGAACACTTGTTGCCCCATGAGAAGATATTAAAATAGCTGCTGAACCCGATAGAGCTGGTGAGGATGTTCGGGTTTCTCAGCAGGTTGTTGGACGTAAAACAAAAAAAGACCCTGCAAATCCCGTCTTTTTGATTTACAATCAAGCTCCGACACCGTATTAGTGTTTGTGTTTCCACGCTCACACAGATTGGTATTACGGGCCGGAGGCCGGAGCAGCTGAGAGAAATACGACTTTTTCTAGACGTTTTTATGAAGTTTTCTGTTCTCATCGTGTTCGTGTGAATTCTTCTGAGACCCGCAGCATTTTTTCTCAGGGAGGTTTTATGAAAATGTGACACCAGACAAATTTATCACCAAACTCTGCGTAATTAGGAAAAACAGCTCTTTGGCTTCGTAACGCACACATTTCAGCAAGAGGTTTGTTTTTGAAACAGTTCAGATTTGATCTTTAGACCAACGGAGACTCAAGTCGTAAAAAAAAAAGACAAGTGAAGCCGACGCTGAAGTGCCATTCTCTCTGCTGGCCACCAGGGGGCGACTCCTCTCTGGTTGTATAGAAGTCTATGAGAAAATGGTCCTACTTCTCTCTGCTGGCCACCAGGGGGCGACTCCTCTCTGGTTGTATAGAAGTCTATGAGAAAATGGTCCTACTTCTCTCTGCTGGCCACCAGGGGGCGACTCCTCTCTGCTTGTATAGAAGTCTATGAGAAAATGGTCCTACTTCTCTCTTGATGTATTATCTCAGTAAACATTGTAAACATGAGTTTATGGTCTCAATCTCTAGTTTCAAGACTTCTTCAATCCAGCATGATGTTCATTTAGTACATTATGGTCCATTTAGAGTCCACCAGACCAGAAAGCAAGGGATGCTTTAGGGGGCGGGGCTTACCTGCTGATTGACAGGTTGAACTTGAGGCTCCAAAAGCGTAGACTGCAAACCGATAGGTGACGTCACCATGATGACATCCTCTTCTTCTTATCTTCTTATATGCAATATTTCCTGCTAATATCAGGATTTTTCACAATGTTTTCCACCAGTAAATCGTTTAATAACGTTTACAAGTAGATTGTTTTCTACTTCTGACCAGAAATGTGGTGTTTTCTCTTTGGCAACAAACTGCTGTTAAAAACCCAGACTTGGATGTAAACACGTCCAGAAGAATGCTCTAAAAACCAGAATATCTCCAGAACCCACATCTTAATTGGAAATTCAGCAAATGTTAAAAGTCTTGATCACAACAAAGAAACCAAAACAAATCTGTGCAGCTGTTTTTCAGATGCAATGAAACGTTATTTGTGTGCGTTTGTTGCAGCGGGAGCAGGAAAACGCCATGACGCGTCTGAAGAAACAGCAGGCGGAGCTGGAGGCCATGAGGCTGCGTTACCTAGCAACGGAGCAGAAGGAGGCGGTCCACCAGGACAGACAGGAGCTGGACGACATCAGGAACGAACTCAACAGGTAACCACGACAACGACAACGATGTGTTTTTATAATTGGTTCTGTCTGTCAGTCCATCCATACACACCAACATATTTAAAGAAATCTGTTTTCTGTGACAGATTGAAGCAGCAGGATGAGCAGTTAGGCCCCGCCTCCTCCCTGTGTGGCCCCGCCCAGACCCTCACCGAGGACGCTGACGATCACCTGAGCCGCCTGCTGGAGGAGAGAGACACGCTGCTGAGGACCGGCGTCTACACCCACGAGGACCGCATCATCGCCGAGCTCAACCGGCAGATCCAGGACGCCATGCGGGGCCGGGGCAACCTCTGACCTCCAATCAGGAGACGGGGCGGCTGTCACATGATGCTGCAGGTACCCCAGCGTTGATATATACTTATCTTTAATGACTGTTGCTGCAAATGGTTTGGTTTTTAGGTGATCTGAGCAATAATTGATTCATGTGAGTTATGGTCGTCCCATGTGGCTCCTCCCATTATTATTAATCTAGGAGATCCATAACTGATATCTGACTGCAGTAAAAGAAAAAGTGTCGGAAGGTGTCCGACTTTATAAAAAACACAAACTCCCAAATCTCACTTTGTTGAAATGCCTTAAAAAATGATTCTCAGAAATCCAACATGATCAGCAGCTTTATTATGAAGATGAACAAGCAAACAAATATATACATAAATAAAGACAATAGTTCCCAGAAGTTTTATAAAGTTTTTAAAAAGGGTTCCACTTATTAACCGTTCTCTTTGTTCCTCCCTCAGGCCGAGCCGAGATCCAGTCAGCTCCTCCAGACCCCCAGAGACCTCCACGTTGCTACCGGCAACCGTACCAGCGGTTAAATATTATTATAATGTGAATATCACACGATGAATGGAAGAAACATGCAAACGCAGCGGTCTGTTCCTTTAAATGACGTCACAGGTTCAAACTGTGAAGCGCTAACGAGCCTGAAATAAAACGTGTCGTTAATTAGAGAACGATGCGTTCGTGTTCACTCTGTAAAGTGAGGTTTCTATCTGACAGCAGGTGGCGCTGCAGCCTCACAAACAAGCGCTGGGAGACATTAATTTATTTTATATCATCAGAGCGCCGACGACTCTGATTCTTGTTTGTCTGCAATAAATTATTTTGGGATGAAAATCTGTGTGTAGATGTTTTTTTAAATATTTTAAATATATTTCTGCTTCATTAAAGAGCAGAGATCCACTGGAGAGATGTTTACACAAACTAATAAAGATCATTTCAGGTATATTATTATATATTATTTGGTTGTCTGATTTTTTTCAGATACTGATGGATTTTAACGATTCGTATTTTTGATGTGCAAATATAAAGTGGTTAAAAACTGATGAAATGCTCCTTCTCAGTGATCTTCTTAGTCTTTTCTGTTCGTTTCTAACAAACGGCTGCATCTGAAATAGTTTCTCTTCTGTTCGTGAATTTAGACGGACGCTCTTCTCTGAATCTCTGAAGGTTTTTAAAAATGAATGATTTACCGCCACTAATTATTCACACTTATTATTCATCACACGTACCATGTAATGTTTACTGTTCGTATTTATGCCACTGTCATGTTATCATATTACATGTTTTTGACAAAATACTATTGACTTTTTTTTATTTGACGATGGCTTTTTATGACTATTTGGGACTTACTACACACTCACGTATGATACAGTGGCTTTTTATGACTTAAATCCGTTTTTACCACATTTTATGAATTTTGTGGATTGAAATTTTGACACCCTACTATGAATTTTTTATCATTTATTTCGACATACTATACACAGTTCTGTAACTGTGCTCCTGTTCTTGCCTCGACTACTGTGGAGTAAATGAAAGTAGAAGTATGACTCGCCTCCACAACATCTGGTTTTATAACGTTTGTGACATACACCATGAAGTTGACGTACTATATGATTTCTACATACAATAATATGACTCATTTGACACAAATGTGTGTATATATACTGCTTTATTAATTCTGAAATGTTTATGGCATTGCACATTTTTAAGAATTATTTTAACATTTTTTTAAATACTGTTACTCAAAATGATTGTAATGATGCTATTGAATAAAATATTTTCCAAAATGTTTGTGTTCAATGAAAGTATTCTTATTTGCCGTAATGTACTGTCTGATGAAAAAAGTCTTAGTATGCAGACCCCCACCGGGACCCTGAACCCAAAAACTCAAACCTTCAACCAAGTTCTCAAGTCCTCACTCTGCGTATCATGATTCACGTTGTGGTGAAACGATCGTTGTGTCCCCAAAAGGAAAGTCAGTCCCACAATGTGTGAACAGATTTATGTCCCCACAACGTGAGGAACACACACACACACACACGGTTTAACTCTGGTCAGATTAACAGCAGACAGATTTTCTCACAGTGAAACTTTCCCACTTTTCCTCTCCAACATGTTTCCAATTAAAAGTGAAAAACCTCCACAGCTTCATGTATAATTGGTTTTGAAAGTGCGACCTCTCGTCTGCTTAATATTTTAACCCGTGACAGGAAATTCCATCCAAAACAGACCATTAACACACAGACACACAGGAAACATCAACAATAACTCTGTGTGCGTGTGTGTGTGTGTGTGTGTGTGTGTGTGTGTGTGTGTGTGTGTGTGTGCTTTTCTTCTCTTATAGTTGTCACAGTTGATAAAACAACTATTTCAGGATTTCTATTTTGGAAGAATAGTCTTCTTTCTCTGCATCATTTCAGTAAAAAACAACATTTATTTGACTTTTATCGTACACTTTTGTCGTCACTTTACTTGCTTTACTTTGTACTTTTGGTTTCCAAACATTCCAAACATTGTAGCTTATATTGTTTATTCTATTGTTATTGTAATTAGATATAGATATTATTCTGTCTTTTTTCTTCCTCTATCTGTATTATTGTTGTATTGTTTGTATTTTCTATTTGTATTTTCCTTTTAGATTTATATTATTCTATTTATCTTTAGTATATCTGTACTTGATGCGGCAAATGCTGAATTGATCTATTAGGGATCAGTCAAGGTTTATTTCATATAATTGTATGTTTGATGTCAGAAAAATGCGTCAGAGAATTCAAGCCACCTTGAGGGAAAAGCTCAGCTTCTGAGAAAACTGCTAAAGACAGATATTTCCCTCCGAAGTTGGGGGAGGAGACCAAAAACCGAGCTAAAAGTGGGGGATGTTGGACACAAAGACTCCTTATACCAACATGTTTCTGCTGCCCCCAAGTGGTCAAAAATAAATATGGTAATGACTTTTCATTTGATCTAATTTGGTGGATTTTCATAATTGTAAACATTCTAAAAGGGGATATTTCTATTTCTATTTACTGATTTTTCCTAGGTTATGACTCCGCCATAATCTGGGAGTTATTCCTTCTTCTTGCACTTTTATTTAGACTTTGTTAATTTGAACCCTTTATTCCTCCTCAGCGTCGTTTCTCCGTCAGCAGTTTCTCTCACTCTGTTTTTCTTCTTCAGCACTTACTGCTTCTAATTAAAACTTCCACTTTCATAATCGTATTACATGTAATCTAATCTGGGCTCCTTCGCATGTTTGTCAGATACAAAAGAAAAGAAAAGAAAAAGACATGAAACTTTTGGCCGTGTGATGGTTTGTTTGGCTCGGCGGTTTGGATCCGGTTCCCACGGAGAAAAAAAAAAGATCGTGATTGATGTTTGAAAGCTCCGACTGTGTTTGTTTTGGTGAATTTCTCGAACCCTCGCAGGAATAATCTCTGAAATCAGACTGGAAACTGGAAAGACTGACAGAGCTGAGGCCAGGGCAGGAGTGTGTGTGTGTGTGTGTTTGTGTGTGTGTGTGTGTGTGAGTGTGTGTGATTATTAGCAGTAAGTAGAGGCAGCTGTTTGATTGGTCAATTAACTTCCTGTGTGGACGTTTAAAAAAGATAAATCATTGGTTGAGCAAGAATCGCATTTAAGTGATTATCTCAGGTGACTTGAAGCCACGCCCCTTTTTGAAAACACTCCAATCACAGTTGAGTAACAGCTGACAACTTTCTTAGAGTGAGTTATTGTTATTAGAATAACTTTATTGGTATTAGGGGCACAATGAGGGGAAAAGATGTCAACAATAATGTGCAAATATTTTATGCTAATAATATTTGATGAAAATGAAGACAGAGTATTTCAAGGGAAAAGTTGTAATATTATGAGAGAGAAGTCAGGATTTTTTTTAAGGAAAACTAATAATATAATGAGAATGAAGTAATATTGACTTACCAAAAGTGGTAATTTTAGGAGATTCAGATATTTTGATTTTGTCGTTTTATGTGTTAAATGTGTGATGTTGATGATCTGAAGTTTCTAATAATCACCTGATCGGACATATTAGTCCATGCTTTTAATATTCCAAATATTAAGACTTTTTTCTTGCATTATTTTAATAACTATTATTGAATCAACTCAAATAATTTCAACACTTTGCTCTGTACTTTGATTTTTGTCGATCTCAATCTTTTTATCAGTTTAAATTTTTTCTCAATATTTCATGTTGAAATGATGATGTCATCTGCAAAGAGTGAAGATATTGTGTGATGGAAGAATCCGAACAATAAAACCAGAGAGACAACAACTGATAAGAATCAAAACTGGGTTTCAGCTTTATTTCTATGGAACGTCTTTTTGGGTTTTGATCCCATTTTGTCATTCATTTAAAAAAGGAGGGGGTCGGGGGTCGGAGAAATCATGCAAACAAGATCGAGTCAAAATGGATCCGTACGAGCCTTTCTGTTCGTTGGGCTTTTCTTTTCATTTTACAGAAGATTCATGATTATCGTCGTCAAAACAACTTTCAGTTCGTGTTCATCAGAAGTTTCCCTTTTAATCTCTAATCCCACGTTAGATTACTTTAAAGAATACCACAGATTTATCTGTTGACAGAAGGTTGGAGTTGAAAAAGAATCTTCTTCTTCAGTCAGGTGCTGCCTCCATTTCCCAGAATGCCTTTGAAGCAGGAGGTTTACTTCCTGGACAGTCTGATTGAACCCGATTTGAATTTGAAACGTTTTCTGTCGTAGAAACATGAAAACGACATCGAGGGAGCGTTTTTAGGACTTTCTGACGATCCTCTGAATCCTGAACAGGAAGTGAAGTTTTTTCTCAGAGCTCTGGTTCATATTCACATTTGTGTTTTAGTCAATTTAGACTCACCTCGATCATCCATATAAAACCCCGCAGTTTGTATGTTTCTATATATACAGTTAAAGATGAATATCTGAATAAAGAGAAGTTCCACTTTACATTCGGGAACACAAACGCTGTAAGAGTTCGGAGGGCTGTCGGGGTTGATCCTCACATCAAATATAGAAATATGTATTATTACTGAAATGCAACGCAAACCAAGTTTTAGCATCAAACTGCTTCTGTAAAAGTGTCATTGTGTTCGTAGCTTATGGAAGACAAGTAGCTTATTTTTATTTCTATTATTATTCATATTTCTATATTCTATTTAAGATTTACTAAACATAAGCAGTTAGTTTTGTTTTAACCACCTAAAAAAAACATGTAATCCGTGAGGAAATAAGTTTCTGAAGCGAATACAGTTTAGTTGTACGGGAACGTTGCCAGCAACCAAATATGACATCACGTGTTGATGGAGTCACTTACCAGGACGGGATCGGA
>NC_139936.1:1293215-1313215 GCF_963514095.1 Eutrigla gurnardus | reverse complement strand
TCTCTCTGCTGCTGTCTGTCTCTCTGCTGGTGTCTGTCTGTCTCTCTGCTGCTGCTGCTGTCTGTCTCTCTGCTGCTGTCTGTCTCTCTGCTGGTGTCTGTCTGTCTCTCTGCTGCTGTCTGTCTGTCTGTCTCTCTGCTGCTGTCTGTCTGTCTCTCTGCTGGTGTCTGTCTGTCTCTCTGCTGGTGTCTGTCTGTCTCTCTGCTGGTGTCTGTCTGTCTCTCTGCTGCTGTCTGTCTGTCTCTCTGCTGCTGTCTGTCTCTCTGCTGGTGTCTGTCTGTCTCTCTGCTGGTGTCTGTCTGTCTCTCTGCTGCTGTCTGTCTCTCTGCTGGTGTCTGTCTGTCTCTCTGCTGCTGTCTGTCTGTCTCTCTGCTGCTGTCTGTCTGACTCTATTGAGTGAACTATTAAAGCAGAAAGAGACATAATGTCTCATCAAGCGCTCGTTCTCATCCGATGAGCTTCCAACGAAGTGCAGCCGATACCCGCTCATCACGGAGGATTATGGGTAGTGTAGTCTAAGAGCTAAGAAGTAATCGTTAACGGGAGTCATTAACGAGAGCTTGTGAGTAAGCAGTATTTAGTTTGTATCCACGCCTGAAGAGTGTTAGGACGTGAAACAGATGATTAGTCCCACATGCAAAAACGTCATTTTGTTATCGTGAATTTTTCTCGTCTCAGAGAAGCAAGTTAGACTCCTAGCCTCAAAGACTCGTATATAGTATATAGAGTCGCCCCCTGGTGGCCAGCAGAGAAAAGTCGGGTTGCACTTTAACTTGTCAAACTCAGCTGAAGAGAAAGTTTGCTTTGATTCTGGTGAACGAACCTTTAGATCCGATGGCTGAAGATAATATCTGTAGACGATGCAGCTCAATTAAATATATTGTTTGTATTCATTTACTGTTGAGTGTCTGATTGAAGTGTAATAATAGTATGGAGCTAGAACAGTCTCATAATTCATAAATGCACACAGAAATTCATAAATGTACAAAAAAGATTTACAAATGTATTTGGGGATTTGTATATACATGTGACTCAAAACACAAATACATTTTCAATGCACACACAAATATGTTTCATTTCATATGTAAGTAAAAAATATTCACATATAAAAAACAAGATTCATAAACATATTTCCAATGCACACACAAATCTAAAAAAAAATCACAAATACATGAATGTTAAAGTATTTGCAATCTTCATCAAATATGCATTTGGGGCTTGTTACATTCATATATGAACTGTTGGACCTGTATTTACAAAGTGCTTTTCATTTGTAAACCTCCCTGCATTTGTGTGTGAAACTTTTGAGACTCCCCTGACGTGACTCCGATCCAATCACGTGAGTGTCTCCCCCACGAGGAGACACTCACGTGATTGGCTGTAAAGGAGGGAGACATCTGATTGGCTACAGACAACCTCCTCTTAGAAAAAACGCATTTGTGGATCAGAGTCACGTCAGGGGAGTCTCAAAAGTTTCACACACAAATGCAGGGAGGTTTACAAATTAAAAGCACTTTGTAAATACAGGTCCAACAGTTCATATATGAATGTAACAAGCCCCAAATGCGTATTTGATGAAGATTGCAAATACTTTAACATTCATGTATTTGTGATTTTTTTTTAGATTTGTGTATGCATTGGAAATATGTTTATGAATCTTGTTTTTTATATGTGAATATTTTTTACTTACATATGAAATGAAACATATTTGTGTGTGCATTGAAAATGTATTTGTGTTTTGAGTCACATGTATATACAAATCCCCAAATACATTTGTAAATCTTTTTTGTGCATTTATGAATTTCTGTGTGCATTTATGAATTATGAGACTGTTCTAGCTCCATATAATAGTGATACTTTTGATGTTTCTTTCTTTCTTTTGAGATTAACGAGTCAAATGATGTAGTTATTTATTTAGTTTTAATTACATAAAATGATATTAAAACATATATAAAATCTGCTTTATCCAGTCTTCATTGGATTGTACTTTATAATCATGGTCTTGAAGCAACAATAGTCTGCAAACTCTCAATCTGAGTCAAATCCTGGTTTTGTTCTGCATGATGTCACATGTCGACCTTGAGACGTGTTTCAAGATAAAGGCTGAATGATGTCAGAACCTGAATCTGAGCACAGATCAGGTTCTCCAGGTTCCCCAGTGACGGACTGCAACATTATTGTTGGACTCTCCAGAACCGGAGCAGGATAAAACCTGGAGAACCGGCGTCGAGTCATGAGAACAGAATTAACATGTAACTCCTCTGACAGCGAGTGTGATGACGTACACGTCGACTCGGCTGTAAACTTAGCGTGATTACATCCACGCGTCCTCGCTCGAGTCCCAAACACCACGACGCGCCAGAACGCCATCGGAGATCAAAGAACGCAGCAACGACTCACGGTAAACACATCCATCATAACACCGCAATATTTAACGCGCTTAATATGTAATATGTCAAACTTGTAAGTGGAAACTCGGCCGTTAATGTTGAGAGTTTTTTTCTCCTGATTCATCGCTCATCGTCATGGCGATACTTTAACAGGATCCTGCATCCCGACGGCAGTTTAAACCCCGAACGGAGAGCACTTCCAAGGCCTCGTCGACATAAACAAACTGCTGTCTGATGATGGATTCAGCTGGAATGACACTCGTCGGGGGGAGGGGGAGGGGGAGGGGGGGCAGGACACGAAAAAGTTGAGAAACAGAAACGGTCAGCAGAAAAAACATGAAAAAGATGGAGCTGAGAGGAGGTGTGTGTGTGTGTGTGTGTGTGTGTGTGTTTGTGTGTGTGCGTGTGTGTGTGTGTGTGTGTGTGTGTGTGTGTGTGTGTGTGTGTGTGTGTGTGTTGTGTGTGTGTGTGTGTGTGTGTGTGGGGTGTTTTTTTTGTGGCTGATGTAAAGAGCCATCAGTCTTCCGCCTCAAATGTTCCCATCAAGTAAACATCAATAAATATGTATGAAGGCAGATGGGGGGGGAGGGGGGGGGATCCAGCCTGCAGACGTACTGGTTAGATGAGGCTTCGTTTCCATGACGACGGCCTCGCTAAAAAGGGGAACGTTTTTCCTTTACATTTAAAAAAGTTTGTGCACACGGATCCACAAGAGACGTTCTAATCCAGAGACGAACATCACATCAGCGAGGATGCGAACAGGACGATTTAGCTCGGTTTTGCTAGTTGACACGGCAATGCCGGAGTTGCGTAATCAAAACATTTCACTCTGGTTTTCCGTCTTCAGCGCCCCGAAACGCCGTCGCCGTGGAAACGAACGGCCAGAATGTTAAAAAGAAATTTGCATATTACGTTGAAAACATTGTCGTGTCTCTTCAAAGATAATCATTCACACACTGAAACAAAACCTTGTCCACTAGAACCACCTGAAGAGAATCAAGGGAAACACGTGGACCACAAAAACTACCAAGAGGACTCCTAGAACCTCTTCAGGGACCAGTAGAACCATCTTGGCCTCTAGAACCCCCTCAACCACAGCAGGAACCTCCTCAATAACGACTAGTACCCCCAATAGGATGTCTTAAACACTGTAGAAACACCCTTCTCCAGGACCCCAAGACCCTTCTCAACCACCCAAAAGGCCCGTAGAGCTGCAAGAATCTCTCAGAGCACCACCAGAACCTCTTTCAAGACCCCAAGACCTGAACGGCCCAGTGCCATGCAGACGATTTAGTCGCCAGTGTTCGTTGTGAGGCGAGACTGATGTATGAACCATCGGCATTCAGGGTGAAGGCTGGCCGGATTACCAGAGGGGAACTTGTTCTAAGGGGGGCAGGACTTTGATGGGCAGTCTGGTCCAACCCAGGTCCACGTGAGGCCTTGGAGCTCCGGGTCCCATTTGGCTTGTTCAGCTGAATTCTATCTGCTCCTCCGTCCCATAAAACCTTCCTATTGACAGGCAGCTCCACATCGCCCCCCCTCCCTCCCCCTATCTCCCCCCTCCCCCATCCAGCCCACATTTTTCTTCCCTATGAGTATTAGTTTATTGAATAAGTGGCATCTGTTTTCCTGGCCCCGTCACCGTAAGGCGAGGTATTTCTCACTGACGCGCAGCCGTGATTTATACGCCGCTCTGACTCTCCCCACAAAAAATAAAGCTAAGCAAAAAATTTCCAATACATCCTCCCTCCCCCACCCCCTCCCCCCCTCCTCCCCCGAAACACAAACACAAACACACACATCACTTCTCCTCTTCCTCCCTTTATGCTGTGTATAATTAAGTTGGCAGATGTTACACACACTCTCTGATCCACAAACTCCCACTTCCTGTCTCACACAATGATGATGCAACCAAAGCCATGACAAACTGCAACAACGCCGTTGTCATGCCAACACAAGTGTTTCCAGGTACCGGAGCCATGCAAACCCTGCAGCCATCACAAGTACCAGGAAACGATCTACCAGCCAGAGTCTTGGATCGTCACATCCGACCTTCCTCCCGTTTTCTGGAACCACTAAAACTCTGGATGTCTTTGTGGCTTAAAAGTTTAACAAAAAGAACAATTGTCCATCAAACTTCAGAAACAGCTTGTGCATCATAGTCTCGGCGTTTTGTCGCCAGATATTTGCAGTTTGTGGCCCAAAAAGAAGGTCGAACACTCTTTGATATGGAGACTTCCAAATCTCCATATCAAAATGCTTTTGGACGAAACCCTTTTTTCAGCTTTGTGACTAAAGACCACGTTCCCCAGACGGCGGTCTTACCTGTCGGGGTTCTGTGGACATACGTGCATCTGCAGCAGGATCCTCTGGGTGAAGGTCTTGAAGCACTGGCCACACTTCCACAGGTGCCAGTCGCTGAAGTCGCTGCTGAGCTGGCTGGTGGAGGTGGGGCTCGCCAGGACCCGCTGGTTCTTGGAGCCCAGCTGGCCAAAGCTGATGTCCGACTGCACCCCGACCCCGACCTTGTCCAGCAGGGAGAAGTTCCTAGGGCAAGGAGAGTGGGGGAAGACCATGGACCGCATGAGGGCGGCGGAGGGCGTGGACGAGGACGAAGATGAGGAGGAGGTGGAGGACGAGGGTTTGCCGTTCTTGCTGAAGGACTGAAGCGACTCCTGTCTGGTCATCGCTTCCACCACTGTCGTCGGTACGTTTACTGGAGACAGACAGACAGAAACAGTTTGGTTACCAAGGTGATTGGTGGTTTCAAGAGAAAGCCTTTCACAATAAAAGTCCCCCAAAGTAAAGAAAAAAAAAGAAAGGTCCCCAAGAGGTCTAGATAGTAGACCACATGAGTCCAGAGACCAGACCAGACTATGTGGAGGAACCAGAGACTGTCTGTGGTCCCCCAGAGGTCTAGATAGTAGCTCACATTAGTCCAGAGACCAGACCAGACTATGTGGAACCAGAGACTGTCTGTGGTCCAAACAACAAGGTCTCTGCTGTATTTATGTCTAGATGACCTTATTTGGAGTGTTGATGGAGCAGCTACAATGTTAGCATAGCCTAGCACCCATCAACCAGACTCCATTCAGAAAACCAGCGTTTTAACAGTAGTTATCTTGTGGTCTTACAGACAGACCTAACAAAGCATGACTCAGCACTTTTTACTGATCACCATCATGATGGAGTTATTTCTGCATCCTTTTCATCTGGTTATTGATTTAATCACAGATCAATACTTTATTCTGGGTCCTCCAGCTGTGGTGAACCAGCCCACGTGGGTCTTGCTGGATCCAGTGAATCCAGCTTAGAGAAATCCTGGGACTAAACACAAATAATCCTGCGGTCTAACTAATGCGAGTTACATGAGGTGAAAATTGGCTTGAGGTTTGGTGTGAACACAATATCAGAATGAGGATCTTCGGTTTCTCCAAGGAAGTTCGTACAACTAGCGATGCTTCAGGCTTCGAGGGGTCTGATGAGCTGGTCCAGCATGTGGTCAGAAGGCCTGCCGGGGACGTGTGGACACATCCAACTGGGACAAGTCCATTGCATTCAGGCAGAGCCACAACATACTGCAGGGATTACACATCTGACTTGGCTGGGGGGGGTCTCAGGATGCCCAGACCGGGGAGAGCGAGGCTAACTCAGTCTAATCAAATCTTCAGAGCAACACAAACAAAAACAAAAAGCTTATGACATGTGTTTTATCTGTCACCAGGACACATTCTCATCTGTGTTCTGTGCTTGATGAATAAAAGAAATTGTGCTTCTTTTTTGTGTGATGGAAACAGAAATCCGGCCACGTTGTCCTAAACGAGGCCAGACCCGCCTGGCTAGCCCTGGGCGAACTGCAGCTCCTGGTCCCAGAATGGAATTATGGGTCTCGTTGGGCTGTTTGGAGTCTGTTCATTAGTGCAGTCACATGCTGCTTCTCTCTCCGACCACAGAAATGCCTCTCAAACTATGGCTGTGGCTGATGGCCCAACAGAGGCCTTCACTCGGAGAAACCCACGTTTACTGTTACTCCTACTACTACTACTACTTCCTCTTATTGAATTACTAGTATTGCAAATGCCACGACTACTTATTGTACCAGCATTAAGAACAAGTGAGGTCTAAATCCAACCAAATGCAAACAAATTGTTTTAATTTTCCAACCGATCACGTGGTGGAAATGTCGTTCGATTATTGGTCGCTGGCTAGCTAGCTTGCTAGCGTGCTAATTCCACCCAGAGATAAGAAGTGGACGTCATCCACTGGTTTGTGGACGACCATTTTGAAGAAATTTTTCATTTTGGTCATCAACGTTTTGTTTATATTTTTTTGCAGGCGGCAACCTCGGCTTCTGAAAAGTGAAGCCAAATCTGAAGTGCCTTAAACTGTCATTCTCTCTGCTGGCCACCAGGGGGCGACTCCTCTCTGGTTGTATAGAAGTCTATGAGAAAATGGTCCTACTTCTCTCTGCTGGCCACCAGGGGGCGACTCCTCTCTGGTTGTATAGAAGTCTATGAGAAAATGGTCCTACTTCTCTCTGCTGGCCACCAGGGGGCGACTCCTCTCTGGTTGTATAGAAGTCTATGAGAAAATGGTCCTACTTCTCTCTGCTGGCCACCAGGGGGCGACTCCTCTCTGGTTGTATAGAAGTCTATGAGAAAATGGTCCTACTTCTCTCTTGATGTATTATCTCAGTAAACATTGTAAACATGAGTTTATGGTCTCAATCTCTAGTTTCAAGTCTTCTTCAATCCAGCATGATGTTCATTTAGTACATTATGGTCCATTTAGCTGTTCTCCAGAGTCCACTTGGCACTGGTCCGAGACCACACCTTCGAGGCGGACTAGAGGGCACTTGTCTGGTCTAAATCTGGTGTTCACACCAACCCCCCAACAAACTCCACCAAAGGAGGTAAAGGCTCCGGGGTTCGGTTCAGCCGGACTAAACCAGGCCGGTGTGAACGCGTCCTCAGTTAAACTTCTTCTGTGTTTTTATTATTGAGCCTTCGTCCTTTGTGTGACGTTGTCTCGGCGTTTTTTGGGTTTGATGCTCATAATCGTATTAATCTTGCGAGGCTCTTTGTGTCTGTTCGTATAAGTGCATTGTAATAAAAGAATCTGAAGTTGATAAATGTACGAGGCAGATAAGACGGATAGATTTAGGATACAGAAGTGTCGCTGGTCAAGTTCAATGACATTAACAGGAAAAATACATTATATAAAAGTGTGTAAATTAGATTTGGGGTGAACCGGCTGATGCCAGCTGTCCTCACTTGACCCAGAATCCAGCTGTGTTCCCTTTCTGCGGTCGAACCGACTGACAGACCTGGACTCCATAACCCTTCATTATGTTGGAAATTACATTAGGAGGGCTTGTCTTACTTTAACTCGCTGTGGATGGTTTCACTTTTTTATCCTGTAAAACTGGTTTGTTTTTGAGGAAAAGAAACTTAATAACGACAGCGATGTACTTTATTTGTCCCCTTGGGGAAATTCATTTTAGCTTTGATCAAAAGTCTGAATTGTCTGACTTCCTCTCTCTGACAGCGGAGACTCCAGTCGAGTTGTTGTCCTCCATCAACAGCGGCCGGATCCGGAACCAGAACCAGGTCCATTTATGTCCCTATAGTCTCACTCCGACTAAGAGGACTTTCTACGAGACCATTAAGATGGAAAGAGAATTCCTCTCAGACAGCTTTAAGGTAGGCAGGTGTTACATGTCTGGAACCCCCCTCAGGGTCCAACGGCAACCCGACACCATGAAGCGCACTTCATACAGCAAAACTAAACAGTTAAATTAATTATGCAAGCAGCAGAAAAACATGTTAGTTGTCAATTATATTCTAACAGCTAGCTTAGTCCATCTAAATCTATTGTTAACGCATAAATGGTAGATATTAGATATCGCTTTGAATTTTCATTACAGCGTACGACAAACTTCAGTTGGAGGCCTGAAGTATCCCATTGGATGACATCGGGATACTTGGATGACGTAAACTACGATGTTGTTAACGTCTGTGGGTGAAGGTAATTTCTGCTAGCATCGTTCTGCAATAGAAATAAATTGGGGTTTTTTGGCGCCCCGCCCCCCCAAGAAACCCCTGACGTGAGGAGATGACTCTTAACTACTACTTACTACTACTTTAGTGTATTTTAGATGATTAGATATGAAGACTTGTGTGTCGTCAGTTTGTTAAAGTATTAAATATTGACCACAGTCAGCCCGCTCTTCTAAAACATGGCGTTCTCACTCAAATAAACGACTTTCTGAATCGAGTTTGGGGGAAACATATTTCGTCGTGGATTAATTTTGCTTCAAATGAGCCGTTTTTGAGGTCGTTTGGTTGCATTCTTGTTCTGCTTTGTTTCAAATGTCACAGTCATTCCAAGCCAAACTATGTTGTTTTTGTTTTTTTTACAAAACCTAACCAAGTACTTTTGTTGCCTCAACCTAACTATGTAGCTTTTGTAGCGTCTTTTTCTTTTAGTCCGTTAACCACATGTTGTAATCTGCCACTGTTGGGTCCGGGGAGAGAAAATGTTTTTTTCTTTGGAAATGAAGTAATTTAAGTGCAGTTGAGTTGTGGGAACATGGAGGTTCTGCATCTGGACTCGTTCTCTCCACTTTAACAACATACCAGCTCTAATCCGACCACGTGGTCGTCCTCCTCCTCCTCCTACCTCCTCCTCCTCCTCCATCCCTCATCGTGTCTCGTCACCGAGGCCACCAGGCTCCATTGATCCTCTAATAACCTTATGAGGAGATAATTACGCCATCTGTAAGTCGCCCAGCGGCGTTATCGACGGCCGCGTTACGCGCTGCGCGCCCACACTTAATTCATTTTGCAACAAACGTTGCAGATAGAGAGAAAAAAAGGCACGTCAATACGGGTTTGCATGAGATGCATCATCCAAATGGGAGAATTATGCAGATGCTGGTCTCAACACTGCAGAGTCTGTGTTTTCCTCTCACGGTGAATCCACAGCGCTGGTCGCAGATCTGAAGTCGGAGAAAAGCAACTTTATTGGAGGATCTTCAGCTGCATCCTCGTTGTTGAACTCCTCGTGGCCGTTATGAGAAACACATGGCGAGCACTTCCAGACATTTTCTCGTTCTTCCTCTCTCACTTCGACGGAATGAAGTCCAACAAAACAACGACATTAACCTGAAACACGAGTGCATTTCTCAAATGATCTGAATTCATTATTAGAGTGAAGTCACTTTGTTTGTCTGAATGTGCCGACAGAATCATATTGCATGCTGGATATTATTTTCCTGAAGGATTTATTCTATATTCTGTCTAAACCGACAGTTTTTCTCTCATCGATACGAGATGGAGCTCTGTGTTATATTCCCATACTGTATGCAAGACCATATATCGCAATTGTTAAAAGCATATCGATCTTTTCTTCCATCCCTGCAGACGATGGAAATATGATGTTTGATTCTTTAAAGCGTCTTTTTATAAAGAGCTGGTGGGTTTCTGGAGCTTAATTTGTTGGGGACTATTTTCAGCGGCGGAGGGATGCTGCTGGTTTGGCTCTGACACGTGTTCTTCTACTGACGTTAATAAAACATGAATAAAGCGTTACCGTGGTGACGGCAGGAAGTTGGTGCTGTGAGATGTCTCTCGTCTTCCTCTCTTTACAGGATGAAGAACAGTTCAGATTAAGTTGCCGAAGCTTTGGTAGAGAATCGATAACGATAACTTAGCAGAGATAATAAAGTCTTATGAAATCAATGAGGGCAATTAGAATCACGGTAATAATAATATTTCATATAAAGAAGAGAAGCAGAGAGGAGTTTAATGAGGAGGAGGAGGAGGAGGAGGAGGAGGAGGGAAGCCAGGAACATCTCTCTGCTCTCTTCTTCCTGTCCAGAGATCTTCATCCCTCTTTCTATTTCCTTACTACCTCCTCCTCTGTCCTTCTCCTCTTCCTCCTCCTCTCCCTCCACCTCCTCTTCCCCATCATCTTCCTCCTCTGATGATGATGAAGAGGAGTATGATGAAGAGGAGTCCCCTGAAGTGGGTGAACATGATGTTGTTGTTAGGCGGCCGGCTGCGGAGCGTCAAGCCCAGCGGCTCTGATTGGATGGAACGTGCATGAGTAAACAACCAAACAACCATGAGTGTGTGTGTGTGTGTGTGTGAGAGAGAGAGAGTGTGTGTGTGTGTGTGAGTGTGTGTGTGTGTGTGTGTGTGTGTGTGTGTGAGTGTGTGTGTGTGAGTGTGTGTGTGTGTGTGTGTGTGTGTGTGTGTGTGTGTGTGTGTGTGAGAGTGTGTGTGTGTGTGTGTGTGTGTATGTGTGTGTGTGAGAGTGTGTGTGTGTGTGTGTGTGTGTGTGTGTGTGTGTGTGTGTGTGAGTGTGTGTGTGTGTGTGTGTGTGTGTGAGAGTGTGTGTGTGTGTGTGTGTGTGTGTGAGTGTGTGTGTGTGAGAGAGTGAGTGTGTGTGTGTGTGTGTGTGTGTGTGTGAGTGTGTGTGTGTGAGTGTGTGTGTGTGTGTGTGTGTGTGTGTGTGTGTGTGTGTGTGTGTGAGAGTGTGTGTGTGTGTGTGTGTGTGTATGTGTGTGTGTGAGAGTGTGTGTGTGTGTGTGTGTGTGTGTGTGTGTGTGTGTGTGTGTGTGTGTATGTGTGTGTGTGAGAGTGTGTGTGTGTGTGTGTGTGTGTGTGTGTGTGTGTGTGTGTGTGTGTGTGTGAGAGTGTGTGTGTGTGTGTGTGTGTGTATGTGTGTGTGTGAGAGTGTGTGTGTGTGTGTGTGTGTGTGTGTGTGTGTGTGTGTGTGTGTGTGTGTGAGAGTGTGTGTGTGTGTGTGTGTGTGTGTGTGTGTGTGTGTGTGTGTGAGAGTGTGTGTGTGTGTGTGTGTGTGTGTGTGTGTGTGTGTGTGTGTGTGTGTGTGAGAGTGTGTGTGTGTGTGTGTGTGTGTGTGTGTGTGTGTGTGTGTGTGTGAGAGAGTGAGTGTGTGTGTGTGTGTGTGTGTGTGTGTGTGTGTGTGTGTGAGTGTGTGTGTGTGAGAGAGTGAGTGTGTGTGTGTGTGTGTGTGTGTGTGTGTGTGTGTGTGTGTGTGTGTGTGTGTGTGTGTGTGTGTGTGTGAGAGTGTGTGTGTGTGTGTGTGTGTGTGTGTGTGTGTGTGTGTGTGTGTGTGTGATCATGTTTCTCATGCTTTTGTTTGAGTCTTTATTTTAATGAACTCGTTACCATGGTAACGTGATCCAATTTAACTTTCTGCTGAACCAGTTTGGTTCTTTATTTCTGGTTTGTTCTCTTCATTTCATCGTTACTTCATGTAAACGGGTTTTAATTCCAGGGATTTGTTTTTAGAATGTAATTTAATTAAACATTCCTCTGAGGATTCCTCGGAGCTACTGGGAAGACTGGTTTCACTGGCCGGTTCCCAGTCTGGATGGCTGGTTCCCAGTCTGGATGGCTGGTTCTCAGTCTGGATGGCCGGTTCCCAGTCTGGATGGCTGGTTCTCAGTCTGGATGGCCGGTTCCCAGTCTGGATGGCTGGTTCCCAGTCTGGATGGCCGGTTCCCAGTCTGGATGGCCGGTTCCCACTGTGGATTGTGGGTTCCCAGTCTGGATTTGGGGTTCCCAGTCTGGATGGTGGTCTGGAGCAGCGAGGACACAGAGTCCCAGGCCTCCTGTCTCGGCGGAGGTCTTGACGTCAGGCCGGTCCGTTGTGGGCTCGGCAGATAACGACCGGGTGGAAAGTGAAAGCAGTTGAAGTGTGTGTAATTGGGAGCAGAGCAGCGTAATCTAATTTCACGTCGTCGGACACAAACTTTGTTCAGAGCAGGAGGAACAGAAACAAATCCTTTGTTCAGACTTTAACCCGACTGTCATGGAGGTTTAAGTGTTCTGCTTTTCTTCAAAGTGAAATCTTTGTGAGCTCACACACGTTTCATGAAGAAGTCTCAGTGTGTGACGGTGGATCGGAGCTTCATGAGTCCGGATCAATCTGCTGATGTTCAAGTTATAATGTTAATTCTTCATTCATCTCTTATATACAAAATATATATTTCTTCTATTGTTTGCATCAAATCTCCGTCGTTTCTCGACTGTGAAGCCCTGGAGAGCATGTCGGTGACCGTTGTCACGGTGACGATGTCCTGTCAGAGACTCGTTCCGTCTGTAAAACAAAACCGTTGTTGTGGCTGAACGTCTCTAATTTGCAATCAGCAGGATCTCGCTGAGCAGCGATGAGTCTGCAAGACCAACTTTAATTCAATTCATTTCCATTTAGATGCCCAAGATTCAAACTCCCGTCTTCATGTTGGCTTTTTTTTTTAAATGTCAGAAGTTTGCTTTTTCTTTGTTGCTCGCTCCGTCAAAAAAAAGTGAATGGAAAGACATTCGGAGGCTTAGTGAGGAGAATAAACAGAATAAATCAGAGCGATGACGAAGGAAAGAAAACGAGGGTTTGTAATGTTTTCTAATCACGAACATCAGAAACGTCTCCAGCAGCTGAAAAAAACCCAACGACTCGACTTCCAGGGGATTTTTCGATTTTGTGCGTCACGCTCGTCTGTTCAGCACAGATTTAAAGGAAATGAAGTCAGATTAGTGAGAAAAGTGAGTTAAATCAAATGTTTTCCTCCGACAGTCGAATGTAACAGGAAACATTCTGCGAGCGTTTTTACACTCATGCAAAAAAAAGATTGTTTCTTCTAGAACTACGAATTCTGACAGAAATTAAATAAAAACATTAAGACTTAATAAAACATTATGAGCTCAAAATGAAGAAGTCAGTTTCAGTCAAGTTAGCTTTCCTCAGCCCGACACCTGTTAACCAGTAAGTAACCAGCAACTAACATTAAGCAAAAGTAACTAACAGTAACTAACATTAACTAACAGCAACTAACATTAACTAAAAGTAACTAACAGTAACTAAAAGTAACTAACAGTAATTAACCAGTAAATAACAGTAAATAACAGTAACTAAAAGTAACTAACAGTAATTAACCAGTAACTAACAGTAAATAACAGTAACTAACAGTAATTAACCAGTAACTAACAGTAAATAACAGTAACTAAAACGAACTAACAGTAATTAACCAGTAAATAACAGTAACTAAAAGTAACTAACAGTAATTAACCAGTAACTAACAGGAAATATCATGAACTAACAGTAACAGTAAGTAACAAGCAACTAACCAGTTGTATTTACGCAAATCATAGTTGTATATACGTCCACTTTTAATGTAATTGTTGTAATTGTGCTGTTAACGGAAAGTCAATTAGGATATTTTATTGTTGTGGATGCAAATATTTTTAATGGAAACGTCCGAGGTGTCGAGGTTTTGTTTCCTAAATTTAACGGTAGTTTTGTTGCATAATAACGACGGACAGAAGAAGAAAAAAAAGTGGTGCAGACACAAACGATGCTTCCACGTGGAAGTAAGAAGTTTGAACGTCGTGATGAGTCGGTGTTCACGAATCAGTAGATTAAAATGTTTTCAGGAACCTCAAGGTCTTCCCGTCCTGGTTCTAGTTCACCTCGGGTGCCGGTCCCGTCCTGGTGGTTCAGGGTTTTGGAGGGAAGGGGGTCCGGTGAGTCTCTCAGATCCTCTTGTTTCAAGTTACGACATTTGAATACTTTTTTCTATTCTTCACCAGAAAAGTATTACATTTACTCCCAATGCGTCATTACATTTTTTATTTTTTTTTGCAAACAAACATGAGCAAATGAAAGTCATGAGGTTTTCATCAAATCAGCAGAAAGAAGAAAAAATATATTTCTAAGTGTGTTTCTGTCGGTTTGGATGAAGAGCTCGGCTTTTCTTTTCAAAATAAAAGTGTTAAAAGATTCCTCCCGTTGTGTTTTCTGGCTCCGCCGCTCAGACCGATGAATCAGTGTGGAAGAAAAAAAACCTGCGTCCATGCCGCCGTTTCTGTGGCGAGCCAGAAGCTTTTCTTCCCGTCTGGACTTTAAATAATGTTGCTAGTAAAAATTACAGCTGCGTCCAAAGAAAACGATTTTCTTTTTTTTTCTCTCCTGCAGACGGAGCGAAGTTTACGTTACGATCGCCGTCACATTTACACCAGAAACATGATTTTATCAGCGAGGCAGAACCTGAACCTGATCCAGAACCAGAACCCGTCACCTTCTAGCTAAATATGAGGTCGACCAGATGTGGAACACATCACTTATCTGGGAATCGAACGTGTGACTCCGGATGGAGCTTCAGAAGAGGAGAAGAAAATCAAAGAAGAAATGAAAGGTTCTCACGGTTCTCGTCCTGGGCGACGCACTGCAGCGGGATGCCGAAGAAGGAGGTGTAGGAGTCGTTGTACCAGACCAGCAGCTCGGTCCCTCGGGGGACGTCCATGCAGGCCCGGTAGAAGATGCAGGACCTGAAACCAGACCAGACACGCTTTACTGTTGAGTTAATCTCACGGATTATTACGACGCGTCAAAGAGCAGAAAAACAAACATCCAATCCAACTCGAGTATAGACCATGAAGTATACATGTATTTGATTGTTTGACACACATATTTGAGAACATGTGACGTATCAGCTGATCTCTAGTCATCAACTGTTGATGAAATAGCTTCATTGTTTTGGTCATGAAGAAAAGAAGTTATATCATCGTATGCCGATGACGTCATACTGAAGCACGAAGGCAGCGGCTTGAAAACGTTACTTTTAGATTTTTCTCATCTGCCAGTAAATGTCGTGTTGAGCCGTTGGTGGAAGAGATGGAGGGTAGAAGGTAATCCTCTGGGGACCATGAACGCCCACGGCCGACCCTCCGCGTCCGGGGAACTCACTATCCGACATCCTGGTCGCCGTGGTTACGGAGCGCTGCAGACACTCGCTGACTCTGTCCAGGTTCTGATAACGGGCTCCGTTTCACATCTCAAAACCCAAATGATTTATGGGAGATATCTGGCGTCTCTCAGAGCGTTGTGGACGGGCGTAGCGGCCGCGGTGTTGTTGGCCGCCGCCGCCACCGGGGCCGGCTGGTTCTCCAGGTCACGCCGCCGCTACAACAACACCTCACCGGCCCAAAAACAGCATTCTAGCAACGTGAGCAAACTATTTTAAAACTATTTCCCACGTCGTGTTTTCTCTCTCCCGTCAGGGTGGCAGCACGTCAGACGGACAGGTCACAGGTTCAACTCCCACACGACTCCCATGTTCCCCTGCCAGAGTGCCTTCAGGCCACAAGACTAATCACTCTGAGAGAGGAGGATCTAATCCCGAACCACGGCTGCTTTCTGACCTCCAGCTAACTGGAAGCACATTGAGCTGCTCGTGTGAAAATCGCTCCGCTGATGAGGTTTGACCCGACGGCACTTAAACGCCTCGTTGGACCTCCGAAAAACATCAAAGGAGGAGGAGGAGAGGAGGAAGACGAGGAGGAAAGGAGGAGGAGGAAGACAAGGAGGAGAGTATGAGAGGAGGAGGAGGAGGGGAGGAGGAGAGGAGGAGGAGGAGAGGAAATGTCAGCTGTGTGACATGATGCGTATTTAATGAAGTTAAAAGACCAACTGGACGCAAATAAAAAACAGAGAAGAAGAAAACAGAAACAGATCAATCGTATAAAAGTAAAGAACATATTTAACAGCCGTCACAAACACACACACAAACACAAACATACACGTTGTCATGGATACGCATGTTGTCAAGTCAGCATGGCTTTATCACTGACGAGTTAGAAGCTTCACACGTTGAATTAAAGGTCTGCTTGTTACGTGTTCGTACGTCAGAGTCAAAGTTCTGCAGACGTGATCAAACGGGTGTTTCAGTCTAAACCGTGACCGTGTTACCTGGTGACGTCCAGCTAGTAACGTAATAAACGGTTAGTAGATAATAATCACGGACCTGTCTAGAGTAGAGTACGTGTTCTGTTGGCGTGTTTTGTGCCGCTGCCGTCGCTACCGCATGCTAACGTACGTCCTTGTTTACGAAACCGTAAAGGGTCCGACGATGTTTTGGCACAACAATAGTTGTTAACGGCACAAACTCGTGGAGTTCAGCCAGACAAGTCGAAGTGAGTCTGCTGAAGATCTGTGTGTGTGTGTGTGTGTGTGTGTGTGTGTGTGTGTGTGTGTTTTATTAATTCTTTCCACACCGGGGGGGGGGTCCATGTGAAAACACGGCCAGGAGGGACCAGGCTATAAATCAAACATACCCAATGACCTCCCGGGACGAGAGAGAGAGAGAGAGAGAAAGAGAGAGAGAGAGAGAGAGAGAGAGAGAGAGAGAGAGAGAGAGAGAGAGAGAGAGAGAGAGAGAGAGAGAGAGCGGCGTGGAGGTATTTAAAACAAAGGTTATGTGTCTAACACATCCAGGCGGGGCCGGGTTATAAATCAAACACCTCCGACCGGCTCCCAGGTATGAAAACATGGCCCCCTGCTGGCCAGCGGTGTTAAAGCGCTCCGCCTGGCCGACCGGCGGGACGCCGCCACGCCGGCTCTCTGATCTTCTGTTTTCACACAAAACAGAAAAAAACGCTTCATGATCAGCTTTTATATAACAACACACACACACACACACAGAGAGAGAGACCAGGCTCATAAATCTAACAACCCAAACACCTTACAAGGTGTAATAATGTGTCCGCACGCGTATGAAAAAACCAAGCGTCCGGCCAAAGTCAGCCGCCGTCTTCTGGCGTTGGCCAAGTCAGAGACGACTTTACGGGCGTGGAGGTCGACATGGAATGAGCCGAAGCTGGAATACATAAACAACAGGCGGCGATTTATACTTTCATCAAAGCAGCTTTACAGAAAGAAGGAAAGTATCTCCATGGAGGAAAAGCCACTTCAAAGTGTTTCAGACTGCCGTTGCATTCTGGGAGATAAACCGACTTTAATGGTTTCCTCCATCACGGCTGAAATCTCCACTAGTCCCAGATCCACCAGGTCACCAAGCTGGATTCACTGCATGCAGAAATAACTCCATCATGATGGTGATCAGTAAAAAGTGCTGAGTCATGCTTTGTTAGGTCTGTCTGCAAGACCACAAGATAACTACTGTTAAAACGCTGGTTTTCTGAATGGAGTCTGGTTGATGGTGCTAGGCTACGCTAACATTGTAGCTGCTCCATCAACACTCCATATAAGGTCATCTAGACATAAATACAGCAGAGAACTTGTTGTTTGGACCACAGACAGTCTCTGGTTCCTCCACATAGTCTGGTCTGGTCTCTGGACTAATGTGGTCTACTATCTAGACCTCTGGGGGACCACAGACAGTCTCTGGTTCCTCAAATAGTCTGGTCTGGTCTCTGGACTAATGTGAGCTACTATCTAGACCTCTGGGGGACCACAGAAAGTCTCTGGTCCGGTCTCTGGACTAAAGTGGGCTACTAAGCTCTGATTTAGTGACGACAGGAGGAGAATCTCAACACTGATTGGCTTTCACTCGAACCACAAAATTGCCTCGTTCGCATAAGCATCATTAGCATCATAGCATTATTAGTATCAATAGCATACTAGCACCATTAGCTTTTTTAACAGACAAGCTTCATTGAGCCCCAGATTTTTGTTTATTTGCAAAGCTCTTTGGGTGTTTTTATCCCGTTAACACTGAACCGTCCTAAACCCTGTTGTAGTCTTGGTGGCTTCATGTTGCCAGAAAAGAACATAAGTTGGAATATGATCCTAAAGTGAATCTAATCTATGAGGTTAAACGAGTGAATGGAACATGGTCCTGGTCCTAAAGGATCCTCCAGCATTGTTCTGTCTGTCACTTACATTAGCTTCACACACATCAGCAATCAGCTGCAGCGACGTGGGAACGCCGACTCACCCCGTTTCCTCCGAAACTCACCAGAGAGAATGTGTTGCTAATATGTTGCTAACGCGTTGCTAACGTTTGCTGGCAGACTCGGCAATTTGAGGTTGACCTAACCAGCAATTAGAGCCTTTTGCTTTTCCACCACAGATTATCTAAGGTTTTCATCGTAGGTATGAACTCAGTGGACTCGAGTCAGAGTGCATGCTGGGAAGTTTCCCAACAACAACAACAACGAGGACGAAAGAAAAAGGAAAGCAGGAAGCAGGAAACAGATGTTACGCAGGCCGCAACGTTTGGATCATATCGTGCATTTAAGGAAGATACAGACTTGGAACACAGAGCTCAGGGGTCAACAAAGGTCAGGGGTCAACGATCTGCCTCAATACATGTCTACACAATTAAAGACAGAAAAATTGCATAAAAGGCAATAAAACAATGTAATTATAGCAACGTATTAGAGCCCCTGTAGGAAAAACAAATGGAGCCGAGAGACGGGGCAATTTGCGACTTTAGAAACTAGCAAGTTTGCGAGTTCATAAAGTAGCAAATTTGCGAGTTTATTACGATGCTAACAACCGGCATATATGCTAGCTAACTTCCCATGAATGTACGTATTTATGTTTCTAATGAATCCATCCCAACGTTGTTGATGGTTATTGTTTGTTTTTATTCATATGAGGCCAAATGATCATCTTATGGGTGTTTATTGATCGGGCGGTTGGGCTAAGATGCTAGTGGTACCTTTCACTTGTTGTCATAGCAACGGCAAACATTTGGTGTTGGAAACAAGCAACTTGTTTATATCGGCTATGACAAAAAACATGCCGTTTGTTCGCATCGTAATAAACTTGCAATCTTTTCCTACAGTGGCTTGTAATACGCCGTCGTAAACATGAGATAGAAAGAGTTGACAAAAATGGGTCTTTAGTCTTTAGTAAGGGTGCTTTAATGCAATAAATATTATTTTATATTATTAGGACCAAATATGTGATTTATGATGCTTTTAAAATAAGTGAATGTAAATACATAATTCTGAATGAAGAGAATTCTTCGTGTGCTCTGAAACATGTTGGGATTGTGTCTGCAGGTCAGTGTAGGTACACAGTGGAGCGTATTAGTCCACAGGCCTGCTGGGTAATGGAGTTCTCACCTGTACTGGACCACCATCATGTTCTGCTCCCCACAGTGACGAGCACAGCGGATGTACCGCATCCAGCTGGACTTACTGGGATCGTTCCCGTCCACAAAGTGCTGCAACGAGCCCTCGGCATCGTAGATCTATACACACACACACACACACACACACAGATCAGATAGATTAGAAAATTACAATCAAATATGACAAAATATTATCAAAAAAATACATGTAGAATAGAGAGAGTGAAACATTTTGAACATGATGCAAACTGATAATGTTTATTTATTTTATTTTTTCTGTATATGGATGTTTTATTTTATTAGTGCCATTATTGTGAATTTATGTATCTGTCTTTGTTTTCTTTTAAATTTTTGTATTTTTAATAACATTAATTAAACTTCATTAATAAAACCAAACAAAAGGACTAACTCTAAATATGAAGATGAAGAAGTCTAGAAGATGTATTTATTCTGCCATGTTTCACACGTACACCGTAATGAAAGACTTTAATGTTGAGGAAACTGAAGATTTACAGTTTGAAAGCAGACGAGCTCCAGTTAAACACACAGATTAGTTCAAGTGTTGAGCTGTAAAACTGAAGGTGTTGAAGGAAGATTTATAACAACGCCGAGTCAGAAATCTGTATATTTCTACAGATTCATCACGTAATGTGGGACGATGTTTCCGTTTAAGGTTCTGCACTCGAAGCTCCGACAAGAAG
>NC_139936.1:1285715-1288215 GCF_963514095.1 Eutrigla gurnardus | reverse complement strand
CGTCACCAAGTGGAGCTGCTGCAGTTGAGTTGACTCAAAAATCATAAGCTAACAATCGTTACAATATTTAGATAACCGAAACGCAGATTCATCTCCTCACAACAACTCCAACTACCTCCAACAACCTCTAACGACCTCCAACGACCTCCAACAACCTCCAACAACCTCCAACAACCTCTAACAAACAACCTCCAACAAGCATCCAATGAGCTAGTTAAGTGTGGGATCCCAAATGAGTCCTCCTGTCATTCACGCTAGTAGAAAATGAAAGCGATATTTGTTTGGCGTGAACATGGTTGAACACGATGATGCTGATATTTGGTTTCAGGTCTGAAGAGAAGACGTAACTGTATCTCAGCAGAGGAAACACACACACACCTTGTTATTCCAGCATGAAAACCCCCAGTCACGGCAGTTGCCATGCCTACAGGGTGATGTCATACTGAGAGGTGAACTGAGTTAACCCGACTCACTGAGTGGGTTTAACCAAACAGCGACAGGGGTCCGCTGGTGGTTTACGACGGCCCCAAAACCAGCTCTCAGGTTTCCCCCCTTCATGGTCCACCTTGGATCCAGGTCTGGACAAAACTAGAGTTCTAGATCTGTGCAGGGTTCCTGAACATCTGGTTCCTGAACATCTGGTTCCTGAACGTCTTGTTCCTGAACGTCTTGTTTTCGAACATCTCGTTCCTGAACGTCTTGTTTTCGAACGTCTCGTTCCTGAATGTCTGGTTCCTGAACGCCTCGTTCCTGAACGTATTGTTCCTGAACGTCTTGTTCCTGAACATCTGGTTCCTGAACGTATTGTTCCTGAACGTCTCGTTATCGAACGTCTCATTCCTGAACGTATCGTTCCTGAACGCCTCGTTCCTGAACGTATTGTTCCTGAACGTCTTGTTCCTGAACATCTTGTTCCTGAACATCTGGTTCCTGAACGTATTGTTCCTGAACGTCTTGTTTTCGAACGTCTCGTTCCTGAATGTCTGGTTCCTGAACGCCTCGTTCCTGAACGTATTGTTCCTGAACGTCTTGTTCCTGAACGTCTTGTTCCTGAACGTCTCATTCCTGAACGTATCCCTCTGAACGTCTGGTTCCTGAACGTCTGGTTACTGAAAGTCTCGTTATCGAACGTCTCATTCCTGAACGCATCGTTCCTGAACGTCTGGTTCCTGAACGTCTCGTTCCTGAACGTTTACAGAGAGAGGACCAGAAGAACGTCTCTCAAATCCTCCATGGGATTCGGGAGTGAGACCTACCAGAGCCAAAGAATGATTCGTGATGAAGAAAAGACCCAACCAGTAGCCTGACTGATGGAGCTGCTGTTTGATCGCCCCCTAGAGGCCAACAGAGGGAGCTGACTGAGAATAGCATCATATCAGAGCTTTTATTCCAGTGAAAACGCCTCGCTGAACTCAAAGCAGCAGGAAACAAAAACATGTAAAGACCACTGATGATGATGTCATCGACACGATGATGTCACAGCCCAGAATACCGATGATTGGACGAACTTCAAAGGACGAGGGCGGTCAAGAAAAACATTACAGAGTCTTTACCGGAGGCCGAGACCACAAACCACCAACACAGGGTCGATGAGGGAAGTCTACAGGGAGCACAGACAGACAGACAGACAGGCAGACAGACAGACGGACAGACGGACAGACAGGCGGACAGACAAGCTGAAGTTTTCCTTCTGGGCTGTTTTCATTGAGTCCGACAGCTCGTCCGATCTCAGATCTGTCCAAAAACAGAGAAACCTCCCCAGAGGACGAGGTCAGAGGTCAGCGCGGCGACTCCGGGACCTTTCTCCTGTTTGTGCTTCACATTCTTTTCCATCAGGCCGGCCGGGAGCTGTCGGACCGGAGGAGGGAAACTCCCTCAGCTCCGACACGACGGGAACATTTACCGGAACGTTACACAACACATTTCACTTCAGCGAGACTCCAACGTGAGATACGATCGCCATCGGGCTGTTTGACTTCCTGCTGGCGGCGTTTATGTTTGGGGGAGGGGCTAATCAATCAGTGATAAGTGAGTGTTTTTGCTGTCAAGATCATTTACAGTAAACGCGTGAATGTTGCTGCTAGAAAATGTTGATTTAAAGGGACAGTGTGCAGAATGTAGTGATGTTTTTGCAGACGCCATCGTTACCGTAATACTGCTAGTTTAGGAGCAACAGAAGTCGAGTCAGTATAGGTGGCTCTGGTTTGTCCCTTCTGGGCTACCGTAGAAACATGAAGGACTCATTGTGAGAAAACACAAATGAAAAAACATAGTTATTAATATAATATCACATTTATCTTCTCACACTGGCCCTTTAAGAGAAGATATGGTGATTTAATGCACGACCACCTGATCGATTCTCTAAAGAATGTTACGTTTGTTTCTGTCGAGTTAAACATTTTATAAAAGAATGAAACTAGGCTGCAGATAGAAACATTCCATCAAATGCTCAGGTCTAAATCATCTCATGTTTAAGTTGATTAAATTGTAGAAAAAAATA
>NC_139936.1:1245715-1280715 GCF_963514095.1 Eutrigla gurnardus | reverse complement strand
GGAGGAGGAGACCAAACACGGAGCTAAAATAGAGTGAATAGTGTTCTTCAGGCGACACTAGGATTCATAAGGAGATAATAACTGTGTTTGTTGCCTCCTTGTAGACGCAATTCCCTTAATGCAACATTATTAATGTTAATGTTTTCATAGTTGCTTTTAGGTCAAAATGAGTACTTCCTGTAACTTTTTTCACGGTAAAAGCCTCCCACGAATACAATTCTTTGTAAGGCTTTTATTGTGTAGTGATTGGAGGAAATGTAGCCTCTTGTCTCTTTGTAGTCGTGTTGTGTCTCTTTGTAGTTGTGTTGTGTCTCTTTGTAGTCCTGTTGTGTCTCTTTGTAGTTGTGTTGTCTCTTTGTAGTCCTGTTGTGTCTCTTTGTAGTCCTGTTGTGTCTCTTTGTAGTTGTGTTGTCTCTTTGTAGTCCTGTTGTGTCTCTTTGTAGTTGTGTTGTCTCTTTGTAGTCCTGTTGTGTCTCTTTGTAGTTGTGTTGTCTCTTTGTAGTCATGTTGTGTCTCTTTGTAGTCCTGTTGTGTCTCTTTGTAGTTGTGTTGTGTCTCTTTGTAGTCCTGTTGTGTCTCTTTGTAGTCATGTTGTGTCTCTTTGTAGTCAAGTTGTGTCTCTTTGTAGTCCTGTTGTGTCTCTTTGTAATCATGTTGTGTCTCTTTGTAGTCATGTTGTGTCTCTTTGTAGTCCTGTTGTGTCTCTTTGTAGTCCCGTTGTGTCTCTTTGTAGTCATGTTGTATCTCTTTGTAGTCCTGTTGTGTCTCTTTGTAGTCATGTTGTGTCTCTTTGTAGTCAAGTTGTGTCTTTTTGTAGTCATGTTGTGTCTCTTTGTAGTCAAGTTGTGTCTCTTTGTAGTCCTGTTGTGTCTCTTTGTAGTCAAGTTGTGTCTCTTTGTAGTCATGTTGTGTCTCTTTGTAGTCAAGTTGTGTCTCTTTGTAGTCCTGTTGTGTCTCTTTGTAATCATGTTGTGTCTCTTTGTAGTCATGTTGTGTCTCTTTGTAGTCATGTTGTGTCTCTTTGTAGTCATGTTGTGTCTCTTTGTAGTCAAGTTGTGTCTCTTTGTAGTCATGTTGTGTCTCTTTGTAATCATGCTGTGTCTCTTTGTAGTCAAGTTGTGTCTTTTTGTAGTCATGTTGTGTCTCTTTGTAGTCAAGTTGTGTCTCTTTGTAGTCCTGTTGTGTCTCTTTGTAATCATGTTGTGTCTCTTTGTAGTCATGTTGTGTCTCTTTGTAGTCATGTTGTGTCTCTTTGTAGTCAAGTTGTGTCTCTTTGTAGTCATGTTGTGTCTCTTTGTAATCATGTTGTGTCTCTTTGTAGCCCTGTTGTGTCTCTTTGTAGTCCTGTTGTGTCTCTTTGTAGTCCTGTTGTGTCTCTTTGTAGTCATGTTGTGTCTCTTTGTAGTCATGTTGTGTCTCTTTGTAGTCATGTTGTGTCTCTTTGTAGTCATGTTGTGTCTCTTTGTAGTCATGTTGTGTCTCTTTGTAGTCATGTTTTGTCTCTTTGTAGTCATGTTGTGTCTCTTTGTAGTCCTGTTGTGTCTCTTTGTAGTCATGTTGTGTCTCTTTGTAGTCATGTTTTGTCTCTTTGTAGTCATGTTGTGTCTCTTTGTAGTCATGTTTTGTCTCTTTGTAGTCCTGTTGTGTCTCTTTGTAGTCATGTTGTGTCTCTTTGTAGTCATGTTTTGTCTCTTTGTAGTCCTGTTGTGTCTCTTTGTAGTCATGTTGTGTCTCTTTGTAGTCATGTTTTGTCTCTTTGTAGTCATGTTGTGTCTACCAACTTCTAATTTAATAAGTCATTTTCTCCCACTATCAGTAGAAAACGAATAAATAAACATAATTAAATTACAGTTTCACACAAATGTGTAACAGGTTGAAATGATGAAGTGATGACAGCATGGACGACCAGGAGACGTTACTTCCTGTTTGCTCTTTTCTTCTACAGTCATGTGAGAACGTCTGATTTATGAATCCACATAAAAACAACGTGTTCTCTGCTGCCGGAGCCGGAAACAAATGCGGTGATTGAATCTCCGGAACGAGACAGGAGTCCCACTGCAGGAATTATGGATATGAACTGTTTCTGGATTAAAGCAGGACGTTCTGAACTCGTCAAACACAGTTCGTTATCTAACATTAAACAGGAGGAGTCGTCCATGTTTAACGACTTCATTAAATCACAATAAAACTGTCAGCCCACACTTTGGAATCGACCTGTGTTCCAAAATTAATATCAGCTGTCTGATAACTTCCACTCATGTTTTATTTCCGTGATTATTCTATTTATTATATACAGACTGTTTCTGTCTCTCCATATTTACTCCATAGTGACAGTCAGAACATATCATTATTTTTTATTTAACTTAAACGTATCATAATAGAGAAGATAAACAGCAGCTACTTTAACAACAATGTAAATATGTTTACAACCAAACTTTTAAAGAGTATTTAACTCTTTTAATTAAATCTGAAGAAATAACCCTGATGATGTCATAGTGATGTCATCAGGGTAATCTAAGCTGGGTCTCCAGGGTGTGAAAGTGAGAGTCTGATGAAAAAAGTGCTAACCAGTTGCATTATGGGAAATGTAGGATGCAGGGGTTTGGGGAGTTTGACCCATATTAGGAAGCTTTAAGTTTCTACTATTTGATTAAAATAAGAGCAGAAATCGCAGTCGCCCTTTAAATAATGTAATATATATATATATTATAATATTTACACTTTCACTTCTTTTAGCTTTAAAACAACAATGTGGACCCTGAAGTAAGGAGATACAAGTACATCTATTTCCTTTATGTAGAACAGAATCACACGTTTGCTCGACAGGAATTTACTGAAAAATAAACTTTGATTGAAATCTCTTTTTTCCTTTTTTGACGAATATAACGAAATCAATCTAGATCACCGTTAGAAAAATGATGATGTGATCAAATTACTCCTCTGGTGTTTAATATGCAGGAAACATATTTCAATTAAATATCAACATGTTGCCTTAAACGAAAGAGGAAAAACATCTTACAGTGACCAGAAAAATAATTTATAATAAATACGAATATTCAGCACAAAAACATGAATGTTTCTGTTTTATTATATTCAGGCCTGTAATTATTATTGTTATTATTATTATTATTATTATTGGTGTAATTAATAAAAGAGGTCAGACGTGACACATAGTGAGTATGTGTGTGTGTGTGTGTGTGTGTGTGTGTGTGTGTGTGTGTGTGTGTAACTGCTTTATCTTCACTCAAACACGCGTAACAACACGCACACACCCCAGAGACCTCAATATGGCCGTGTTGGGATGATAAATAGCGGGCCGGTGGCCGGAGGATCGATCCCCCCCCCCTCCTCTCTCTCTCTCTCTCTCTCTCTCTCTCTCTCTCTCTCAAACACAAAACTATATACAGCAATTAATTGCTGCTTGTCCCTCCATCCCTCATCGGTCCTGCCGGCGCGTATCGACGCAGATTACTGCTGATGGTCCGTTTTATCACCGCGGAATACACGCACGCGCAATCTCAAGCGCGAGCACGCGCACTCATGCATAATCTCGCCCGTGTTTCGGATCGTCGCTTCATAATAAACCGTGATTATGAAGTGACGTCATCAAGTGAGGAGATGAGCCATGTTTGTTATTATAACGACGTTATTAACGACGTTATTACGGTCAGCTCTCAGAGCCAATAAGACGAAAATATTACACATGAATTACAGGAAAACAATACGTCGATGAATCCATATCAATAAGACGATTTGATCTATAATAGAAGAACCATAGCTGTATTTATACATCTAAAAAATACCAGACAGTTTGACAACGTTAATTCACTGGAACACACACTGAACATTAATTCATAAATATTATATACAATAAACTCAAATTAAAGGAAATTAAAGAAACGTTCTAATCTATGAAAACACGACGGTTTTAAACACGTGGAATTTGTGTTTTAAATAGGACACTTATTATTATTATTATTATATTACTATTATTATAATAAACGGATTCGAATAAAACGTGAGGAAATATTTACATAACGAAGATGAAATAAATCAAATCAGCCGCTAGATAAAAACAAGAACTAGACGTTAAAACACCACATTTCCACCTTAAACTGGCGCGAGACTCCGCTTTGATCTCCGCGTGCGCGGCGGGAACGGACCGCGGACCGGAGTGAGTGTGTGTGTGTGTGTGTGTGTGTGTGTGTGTGTGTGTGTGTGTGTGTGTGTGTGTGTGTGTGTGTGTGTGTGTGTGGACAGAGCGCGTGATACAGCAGGTATCACAGTAGGCCGAATAACAGGAGCTTGATTAATTAATTATGAAAAATAAAAATTACATTAGTATTAATGAAATGATTCTTTAACCGGAGAAATAAACAGGAAATAAATATTAAGAATAACAAAGTATTTAAATAGTTCATTTTAAAAGATGAAACAGGAAAAGAAAACGCATCGCTTTCAAACAAACAGCGGCTCTGAAATGAAGCAAACCGCTGAAATAAAAACTAAAACGCAATCAATCGATCGCTTTGATCGGAGTTTAAGTGAGATTAATCATCGGCGCGCGCGCACATAAAAGAAAAGGCACCGAAACAAGCGCGTGAAGGCAGACAGGTGTAAAAGCGCGCTCGCTTAATTTCCATAAAAAGTGAATGGAGTGTGGTGAGTATTAACTGTGAGCTGTAGGCTTGAAACCCCCGGCCAGGCTGCTGACCTTTGACCTCTGACCCTTCAGTCGGACCCTCCTCCTACTGTCCAACAGCGCAGCTGTCAAACCAACTGTAACGTTTCCTCCTGATTTTAAATCAATGTTCTGCATCATATTTAGATAAATAATTATAACAATAGAATATAATAGATATACAAAGCATAACTAATGAAATTAAATAGATTTAGAAATGCAAAAGAATAAAAAGACACAAGTATCAATTATTATTATTATTATTATTATTAATTAACATCATATTCACTGTTGGAATATTCTACAAATATGAAATCGTTATTTTAGAAATATTTCCAGAATAATTAAAAGAGGTTAATGAAGCGGAATGAACTCATTATGCAGAGAATATTCACACAATATTAAACTATTAAAGTCACTATCAACTTTATGGAGAATATTACAAAAAAAACAACAACTTAAAAACACTTTTGGAAACTAAATATTACTGCTAATAAATATTTTGTGGAATTTATACAATTTTAAATATATATTTTTTAATTAATTCACAGAGATTAATAACAGTTTGATAAAGTGTAATAAACTGAATAGTGAGAATATTCTTGCTTCTGCATTAATATGCAGCAACAAAATGTACTTCAACCTTTCTACACTGAAGTAAAACTCTCAACATTATAGATTAATAAATGTTACTGTGATACAAATATTACTGTATTATAAAACATTTGTATAATTTGGGACTTTAAGAAGATTAAAGGTTGAAAAGTCACTTAAAGGGGATTTAAAACCGACGTGAAAGGTGATCACACCTGTGTGTGTGTGTGTGTGTGTGTGTGTGTGTGTGTGTGTGTGTGTGTGTGTGTGTGTGTGTGTGGACGTACGGTTGTTGACCTCTCCCGTGTGGTTGTTCAGTGGGATGATCTCCATCCTCTGCTGTCCGTACAGATAGTAGTCCAGCTCCTCGGAGGTCAGCTTGAACCGGGCCGTTGCTCCTTTCCCTCCTTCGTCTCCTCCTCCTCCTCCTCCTCCTCCTCCGCTCTTCATGCTGGACGACACCACGCCGACCCCCCCACAGCTCTGCTCCTTGGCCTGCTGGAGGAGCCCAGTGGCCGGGTTGTGACCCTGCTGGTGGTCTGGCGGGGAGACCACCAGCAGGTCTCCTCCTGGCCCTCCTGGTCCTCCGGGTCCGGCACAGACCGGGGCCAGCGCCTGCCCGAAGAGTGCGATCTGCTGGGGGACGGGCAGCTGGGAGATCCCCGCCGAGGTGGAGATGGAGATGGAGGAGGAGGCGGTGAGAGCTGCTGAGGAGGAGGAGGACGTGGAGGAGGAGGTGCAGTGTGCGGAGGCCAGGAGGTGGCTGTGCAGGCGGGACGGACGCAGGCTCTCCATGGGGATGGCGAGGCGGTCCGGCGGCGGCGGAGCCTTCAGCTGCGCCTGAGGGAAGAGCTGCTGCCAGTGCTGCAGGTAGGACGGGTCCACCTTCAGGAAGGCCGAGCCCGGGTCGCCCGGCTTCAGCATGGCTGCCCGCTGGAGGGGGGAGGAGGGGAGGAGGAGGAGGTGTCAATCATCAGCACCAGAGGTCAACGACTGTGTCAAATCCACCGACACGCGTTCAGGTTCAAAGACGTCACGTTAATAATCACGTTTCACAACTCAGACGCTCGATTCAAAGAGAAAAGAGTTTGACCTTCGTCACGTTTCTTCTTCAGGTCGAGTTTACTCAGAATCATTAAAAGCAACATGAATACGTGTGCGTTATATTAACTATATTAATTATCTAGGTGTTAATAGATAATTAAATGGAAAGCCTCATACAAAGTGTTTAAATCCTCTTATTTCAGCTCAATCTCATTCACGTGTTTCCTTCTATCTGACTTTATATAAAAGCTTCAAACCTTATATATATACGTATATATATATATATATATATATATATATATATATATATATATATATATATATACGTATATATATATATACACACAACTTTAAATGTCACTCCTGAGATGATAATCATAAATAAGAGGATGAAATGGAATGAAAGTGTGATTTTATTCTCCAGAAAGTTTATCTCGTGTGTTTCTGTTTAAAAATAAATAAACTCAGATCGTTTTTCAGCATTTAAATATTCCACTTGTAAAAACGAGTAAATAAATTCACATTATTTCTTTTAAAAGCTGTGCACGTTAATAACTAATAAAGAGTTTGTTTCTCGGGTCTGCAGAAGGAGCCCGAAGTCTCCGTTTACACATAAAACAACCCGTAACGGGCTCTTTTCCCGGGACATGACATGTGAATGAAGTGAGCAGCCAATAAAACACTGACTTGAGGCCGGGGGACTCCGCTGCGGCGCCGCTGCTCCGGATGCTTGAGGACCGGGTCAACGCGCGGATCTCTTTACGCACCAAACCAACAAACCCGCGACGCTGCCGCACACTTCAGTGTGTTCGTTAACCAGCAGCGGTAGTCACGGTTTCACGGGGAGAAACACAGAAATAAATACATAGTTCCGGGTTAAGTCCAAGTCCGTCCGGCGGTCCGGCGTGCTGTCCGCGGCCGGAGAGAGGCGATGCTGGGGCGGGTAGAGTGGCGCGGACGCTCCGCTGCGTCTCCGCGGAGTTTCCCGGAGAGTTGTTCCTCTTTTTTATTTAAATATATATTAAAAAGTTGCAGAGGAGGCTTACTGCTGTCAGAGTGCGTGCGGCTCCTGAGCGCTGGTTTCCGGGCAGCGGTGGAAGGTCTGTCCCTCCTCCGGGCTGCGGTGGACCATCGAGGGGAGCCGGGACACTTCGCTGCGTCCTGCGCGTCTCCGGAGCCAAAACTACCGGAGCGGCGGCGGCGGAGCTCTCTCTCTCTCTCGCTCTCTCTCTCTCTCTCTCTCTCTCTCTCTCTCTCTCTCTCTCTCTCTCTCTCTCCTCCCCTCGCTTATCTCCTACAGTCTCCCCCTCTAATTCATATATATTATTTCTCTCCCTTTCTCCCCCCACCCCATTCTCTCCCTCTCTCTCACTCTCTCTCTCCTTCACTGTTTCTTCTTCTATTCAATTCTAAATGATCTTTATTGACACTTAGATGTTCAGACAGTCAGTAAAGCAGACGATCTGAAGGTTGACGGACTGTAAAGTTTACTTTAGTCTTAAATGTATTTCTTGTATCTGGAACACTGATTATCTTTAGATTGCATTCAAACCGTTGGATTCTTCCTTTAGACTCAAACACAGTGTTTTTCATGCACGTGTGTAACTTAATCTTCTGACAGATCATTGTTGAGAGGAAACGTCCAAATACACATGGAGGTGTTTGTTTTACGACTTTGTCTATTTGCTGTTCTCACGGTCCACAAACGTAATCTGTAAACTCTTCAGTCTCAGTAAAACCAGGTCAAACTCATCCAGGTTAAATACTGAGAAAGACTCCCGATGGTGAACTTCGTATAAGTGGACGTCGTCATGGTAACGTCACACGAAGGTTTGTGCACTACGTTTTTGAAGCCTCGAGTTTGGCATTTTGGTTCTTTGCAACCAGTAGAAGGAAGTGACCATATTTGGACTGTGGAGGAGCGACGGGTGGATCTGATGAACACAAGCGGCACCCTTACTGGATCTGGTTCCATGTGGATTCTGGTGTGAAGCTTCTAACAATGTTAGATTCTATAATTCAAGATTCAACTTTACAGCTAAGTGTTAAAGTCATATTAGTAGCTAACTAGCATTGGTAGCGTGGTAGTGACCTGTCAATCAGCAGGTAAGCCCCGCCCCCTAAAGCATCCCCTGCTTTCTGGTCTGGTGGACTCTAAATGGACCGTAAATGTGGAGGGAAGCCCCGCCTCCTCCGCCATCACTGTTCCAACCACCAGAGGGCTCCACACAGCGGAGGTGGAGATGCGTTACTATGACGACTGACTTGTTTCTATTCATTCATCTTCCAGCGACCTTTGAACCCGTCAGTCATTGAATTTATCATGACATCATTCATATACAATCATTATTATCGTGGTCTTGAAGGAGGTCGTCCTGCTGTCAGCTCACCTCGACGGCTTCATCACAGTGTGTGTGTGTGTGTGTGTGTGTGTGTGTGTGTGTGTGTGTGTGTGTGTGTGTGTGTGTGTGTGTGTGTGTGTGTGTGCATGTGTGTAGATAAGACAGATTACAGCCAAGCTCATTGTGTTTGTGGGTCTGACTCGTTATCCACAAGCTTTCCCACCCGTCTGCTGCTCACACACACACACACACACACACACAGAAAGGCATGTAAAGCATACAGTACGTGTGTGTGTGTGTGTGTGTGTGTGTGTGTGTGTGTGTACATCAGTCATTGAGCTGCTGTGGATAAGAACATCAGTTAAATGGTTGAAAATGTAAAATGTAAGTGTGTGTGTGTGTGTGTGTGTGTGTGTGTGTGTGTGTGTGTGTGTGTGTGTGTGTGTGTGTGTGTGTGTGTGTGTGTGTGAGTGTGTTGTTATGACTGGCGTCGCCCTGACAGCACCCATTTGTCATCCCGGGACCTCTGGTGGATTGATAACGAACAAAAACACAAACATAAGCGTCTGAAAATGAGCTCTTGTTGGCTTAGAGCGACTTTTTCAGCACGGAGGAATGTGGAGCAACAACAGGCCGTCTGATTGGCCGGAGCGCCGGGGTCGGGGGTTGACGGTAGCCAATAGGGGGGGGATTCACAGGGGTTGGCGGTTTGAATTCCAGCCAGACCTCCTGGTAGTTACACCTCAGAGACTGTCGGTTTGATGGATCTTTTTAAGTCACTGAAATAGGAAATTTATACTTTTTTAAAGTTAAAGTTTCCTCGTCATTTTCATGGTTTAGTTCTGGATCATCACAATAACTCACCTACAATCACTGCAGGATGTTTATGTTTCTCACATGTAGACAGTTATCTGAAGTTTGGACAGATTTTCTTGTTGAAGGTGTGATTTGGCGCCATCTACTGGTTAGGCTGCAGGTTGCAACCAACTGAAACTTCTAACGGCTCATTCTAACGCAATGGAAGCACAATGATTCTTATGTAAGGTGATTCTACAATAAAGACAACATTCTTATTAAATATCAGATTCCACTTCTGCTAACAAGGGAAACCATCCCGACATTTAAATGTACTGATTAGTTGCTCCGACTTTCAAACTAACGCATTTCAATCCGAAGTATCTTTGGTGTCTGAACCACTTTTATGTTTTCGATCAAAAAAGCAAAGCAAAAAGTAATAATATATATAATAATATATAATTGTTGTGTCAGCAGAAATCAGCGACATGAAACAGGCTGATCATTAAACGTTTTGTTTATGCTTTTAATATTCATGAAAAATATATACTTTTATTAAATTAACTACAAAAAAAATAAAACTCGAGGGTCGACTAAAGGAATACTTTCAGTTTTAATTGATCCAATTGTTAAAAATCTTTTTTTTTTCAATGTAAATATTCACTCGATGAAATCAGATGTTTGGTTGAAGTGAAATTAAAAATTAGACGCTGAACTCTGAAGTTAAAATGTAATTAAACTGGTTGTTAAGGCGATTAATTAAAGTCATTTTCAGAGAAAAGCTTGATAAGTAAGAAATGTACAAGTTAACATTTTTCTTATTATTTAGAGGCCGTTTCACTAATAAAGTTAGTTGTTATCGATGTGATACTTCTGAGGATTTGATGGTCTTCACGTTTTATTGCGGTTGTTTTATTGTTTATGATTGTTATTGTTTTCCTTGCCGTCATGGCGGTCGCTACATAACGGTGGTTCTCCTCCTGCGATCGCTGCCGGAGACAGCAGCGAGCAGCCGGAGGAGAATTAGCTGTTTTCATCCATTGATTAATGGCTTTCTAAAGCGAAGCACATCGAGGAGCCGCGCGGTCGATAAATTAACTGCCCAAATTCATCATTTTCTACAACAAAAGCTAATTATTTAGACGGCTGCAGTGAAAAGAAAAAACACAATATCAACAAGAGTTCATTTAGCAAAGTGGTGCGTTAACATGAAGAGCAGGGATTTATTTATTCTTCTAGAAATGAATTGATTATTATTATTATTATAACCTTTATTTAACCAGGTTTGTATTTAATAATAATTTAGAATTAAAATCAGTGGAAATACTTCAGGATCGTCTCAGCGTTTCTCTTTCTCTAATAAAACAGTATTTTATGTACATTTCAGTTCCTGAAATATACGTTTGTGTTTATTAATTCATAATTATTTATCATCATCGCCGTCTAACAGGCTGCTGGTCTTTAACAATCACGTTCACACAACAAACCCATCAAGTCGTAAATCTGCTGAAACATGGAATGAAAAGAGGAATAATAGAATATGAAAGATGTCGTTGTTATTTAAAAAGCTGAGTTAAACGTGTGAGAAGTTTGTTTTATGTCACGTTTTAACATTTTATTCCTCTTTTGAATATGAAAAAACATTCTGATCAAATTAAAGGTACGAATGAGAAAAGTAAATGTACACAGTACTAGTAGTGAGTAAAGGTAGACAGTAAAAGTGTAAGTAAAAGTACATAGTACTAGTAGTAAGTAAAAGTCCAGTACTAGTAGTAAGTAAAAGTACATAGTACTAGTAGTAAGTAAAAGTCCAGTACTAGTAGTAAGTAAAGGTACATAGTACTAGTGAGTTAAAGAACAGAAGTCCTCATTGAGCTGAGTTTCTGGTTGTTTGAACGTTTCTACGCTAAATAAAAGTGGGAGGAGTCAGAGGAGAAAAACATTCCAAATAAAACGTAGATTTAGTGGCGGATCACGTTTTGTTTTCAACGCATCAGGGATCAGATCCAAACGAGTCCTAGAGGTCCACGTGGGGGGGGGTCTAAAAACACAGGACTTTCACCCAGGAGACCGGCGTCAGAGTCCCGTTAGAAACAAGACGTTTGTTTTATAGATGAAACCGAAACGGAGGGCTGCCGTTCTACTCATGATGCTGTGTGTGTGTGTGTGTGTGTGTGTGTGTGTGTGTGTGTGTGTGTGTGTGTGTGTGTGTGTGTGTGTGTGTGTGTGTCCTGGCTGAATGTTTGTAAACCTTTTTAAATATAAACTGGTGACGGAGCCTCGAAGGGACAATTTTAAAGGTTCATTTGCACAAAATGAGGCGGCGTTGCTTTAAAAGGTTCGTTAGCAGATTACTGATGGGAATTCAATGAAATGCATGCATGTCCCTCGTTTACACACACACACACACACACACACACACACACACACCCCTGTAACCTTGCAGCCTCCTGTATGTATGTGTATATATATGAATAAATATGTGGAGGTTTAAAGCCGCGTCTCTTTCATTTACACAGCAGCGCCGCCAACCTGCCGCTTTGACATTCAATTAAAATGTTTACATTTCTGCTTAATTAATTCAGTGGACGGCGGGAAGAAAAGACAAATGGATGGCTGGCTTTGACAGGAGGCCGATAACGTGTGTGTGTGTGTGTGTTAAGGTCACGGCAGGCTGACTATTATAATTCATCTCTATAGACATATATTCAGCTGGGACTTATATTCTCTTTTTCAGCTTGATTTCCTGCTGAAGCCGAACGAGGGGATGTGTTTGAATCTGTTTTAATAAAAAGTGATATAAAGTGATATAAAGTGTTCTTATTATCTAAATGATCAGACATGATCATTTTGGACTCAGTATTTGTAAAAACCTGGCGAACAAAACAGAAACTACAGACAGAAACAAAATTGTCCCTTTTTGATTCACTGCATTTCAAACATTGAATTTACAAATGCATCACACTTATTATGATCTAATATTTACATGATTATTTGATTTGAAATCATCTATTTATCTAAAAGAGCTCAATAAGTCAGATAAGAGAGAGAATAAGAAGTTGACATGTGATCAGTGGGAGTTAAAATAAATGATCAGTGTGCTTTTATAGGTAATGTGCTCCTCCAGCAGATAGGGGGCGCTGCTGTTAGACGTAGCTGCAATAAACGGCATATTTAAATGGTAAAAACACGCCTGCTTTACTTCTTTCATGGTGATTATAATAAATCAGTTTGTGCTGCTGCAGCTGTGTGTGTGTGTGTGTGTGTGTGGTCCAGGTGTGTTCAGGCTGACAGGTGTGACATTCTGCTTGTTCCTACAAACGATGAAACACTGCCGTTACTGTAAATGTTAAAGGTCGACACAAACAGGATGTTAACCTTTATGTGAGCTCGGCAACGTCGTCCCTGCTGGATCAGGATCAGGATCAGACCTCGGATCGGTTCATCAGACGGCCTGGAGGGTCTCTACTCACAGGTTGGCCACCACTGACTGGAAGCACATTTTATTATGTTTTTAAAGGGAGTTTAAAAGTCAGTGATTTATTGATTTTATTTTTGTATTGATTATATTTTTATTTTTGAGGGAGTTACAGGTTTAAATATGTGTTTTTTATTTATTTTATTATTTATTTTATTTTGATTTTGAGGGATTTGCCATTTTAAGGTGTTTTTGTTTATTTAAATGTTTTTCCCTATTTATTTTATTTTTATTTTATTTTTATTTTGAGGAAGTTGCAGGTTTAAAATGTCTTTATTTAATTTTTTAACATTTTTTAGTGTCAATCTATATATATTTTTACAACAATCTGCTTTTGTCCAAAAGTGTCTTTGTCTTCTGTTTGACGGATGATGGGACCCTTTAAGGACGGAGGAAGGGACCCTTTAAGGACAGAAGATGGGACCCTTTAAGGACGGAGGATGGGACCCTTTAAGGATGGAGGATGGGACCCTTTAAGGACGGAGGAAGGGACCCTTTAAGGACGGAGGAAGGGACCCTTTAAGGACAGAAGATGGGACCCTTTAAGGACGGAGGATGGGACCCTTTAAGGACGGAGGATGGGACCCTTTAAGGACAGAAGATGTGACCCTTTTAAGTACGGATGATGGGACCCTTTAAGGACAGAGGAAGGGACCCTTTAAGGACAGAAGATGGGACCCTTTAAGTACGGATGATGGGACCCTTTAAGGACGGATGATGGGACCCTTTAAGGACGGAGGAAGGGACCCTTTAAGGACAGAAGATGGGACCCTTTAAGGACGGAGGATGGGACCCTTTAAGGACGGAGGATGGGACCCTTTAAGGACAGAAGATGGGACCCTTTAAGTACGGATGATGGGACCCTTTAAGGACGAAGGATGGACCCTTTAAGGACGGAGGATGGGAACCTTTAAGGATGGAGGATGGGACCCTTTAAGGACAGAAGATGGGACCCTTTAAGGACGAAGGATGGACCCTTTAAGGACGGAGGATGGGAACCTTTAAGTACGGATGATGGGACCCTTTAAGGACGGAGGATGGGAACCTTTAAGGACGGAGGATGGGAACCTTTAAGGACGGAGGATGGGACCCTTTAAGGACGGAGGATGGGAACCTTTAAGGATGGAGGATAGGACCCTTCAAGGACGGAGGATGGGACCCTTTAAGGACGGATGATGGGACCCTTTAAGGACGGAGGATGGGACCCTTTAAGGACGGAGGATGGGACCCTTTAAGGACAGTTAATTCACATAATAATTAACATTTCCTTTTCATGTTTCCTTCTTCTTGTTGAAATGTCTATACTCATTTCCTTTTTATGCTTCCTTCCTGTAGCTTTCTCCTTTCCTATCAAGTCCCCCCCCCCCTCTCCTCAGTGGGCGTGACTCAGATCCAGGTCCAGCCCACAGAGAGGAGGTGGGGGGGGGGGGGGTTGTCTGATGATGTAGCCGCGTTTGTAGCTGTGATTCTCGGCCGTCCTCCCCGCTGTGCCCCGCTGTGTTTCCGGTCTCCGTCTCCGGTTAAAGATGGAGCTCCGGTGGATGCTGCCCGTGGTGCTGCTGCTCTCCGCCGCCGGTCTGCTGCCGGTCTCCGGCGCCGCGTCGCGGACGGGACCGAAAGTCACGGAGAAGGTGGGTGAAGACGTCTGCCGCATTTATTTGCATTAATCGTTAAAAAACAGCGTTTCCTGTCAGAGCGCCGTCGGCGAGCAGCTGCGTGCGCGCGCAGCGGAGCGCGGATAATAACACGCACACAGAAACGGGGACGACGTGTCCGCGCGCACACACTTGTCTCAGCGCATAGTCTTTCCAGAATATTTACACACACACGCACGCGCACACACAGCTGTACACGTGTCCACTATGATGACGTTTACATGCAGGTCGTTCAGGTCGTTAATGATGAACCCTGGTTTGACAACTTTTATTGTGAAAGGGTGTTAAAGAAACAGGACGTTAGTAATGTTCCATCACTGTGTACTCAGAGTACTTTAAAAGTACAAGTACTGCAAACGTGTACTTAAATGTACAAATTGTTGATAAATATGAAACGTTTTATTTACAGATTAAAAAACAACTCCTTAAATGTGAAAGAGTAGAGACCTGTACAAGTTTATTGTTACTTCACACGCCTGAATGATTGACAGCTCTACTGTGTGTGTGTGTGTGTGTGTGTGTGTGTGTGTGTGTGTGCGTGTGTGTGTGTCCAGGTGTTTTTTGACATCACAGTTGCGGGTCACGAGGTGGGACGGATCGTCGTCGGCCTTTTTGGGGAGGTCGTCCCGCTAACTGTCAATAACTTTGTTGCCCTGGCAACCGGAGAGGTAGGCTGATGCTGACACACACACACACACACATCAGGAGGAAACTTTCCAGCTCGTAATACATTGTGACATTTAAATATTTTAAATTAAAGAAACTTGATGACCCTGAACGCAACACCAGATCATATCAGTGGTGAAGAATTTAGGTTAATTTTATAGATAATGTATTTTGAAGTTAAAGATACAGTTTGGTTGTGTTTTCATAGTATTTTCTTGTGTATTTTCATGTCTCTTCATATATCGCTGTTCTCTCTGCAGAAAGGTTACGGCTACAAAGGCACCAAGTTCCACCGCGTCATCAAGGACTTCATGATCCAGGGGGGGGACTTCACAACCGGGGACGGGACCGGAGGTGAGTCCGTTCCCACGACAACGGGTGCAACGTAACACACAAACACACTGTTTGTTTTAACGACAACGTTTTGGGGCGCTGCCGCGCTGCAAATGTGAACTTTTGAAACTTCATGAGTGAAACGTTTGAATACCTAAATTAGCAAAACCTGGTCACCATGGAAACGCTGATGTCATGGCTCCAGTTCGCATATGCGTGTTTTACAGTCACAGCCAGTTTATAGTACATTTTGAAAATATATATTAAATATGTTTTTAATACTTATTATGTAATGCTACATTTATATTTAATATCAGATTTCGTATCCTGTAAGTTTATATATTTTAGATTTTAAATATATTTTATTGCCTTATGCTCAATAAGGCTATATTTGAGGTCACTGATATTCTCTTTTCTTTCTTTTTTACATCTAGTTGGTGAATCCCAAGTCACGTTGTTTGTTGTGTAAAAAGAATATTCTGAATATCATTTTAAATACACGCTCATTTTCAAATAAAAACTGAAAAGGGAAAAATAAAGTAGTAGTTGTTCCGTATGTTGAACAAGGAGCTGGTTTTGTTTTTTAATAAGTTGTTGGATATCTAATGTTACCTGGAAGTGACCGGACTGTCTCTCCGTCAGGTCACAGCATTTATGGAACAACGTTTTCAGATGAAAACTTCACGCTGAAGCATCTCGGAGCCGGCTGGGTGAGAATACAGAGATGCAACACGTTTCTACTGCAACTAAACATGAAGATGTGACGAGTGTGTGTGTGTGTGTGTACCAGGTGAGCATGGCAAACGCCGGTCCGGACACCAACGGGTCTCAGTTCTTCATCCTGGCGGCCAAGGCGCCGTGGCTGGACGGGAAACACGTGGTCTTTGGCAAAGTGCTGGACGGGATGGTGAGTCGCCGCTCTCTGCAGGTTTTTGGAGAGAAGGGAAGCCACGTTTACATAGATGGACTTTATTAACCCCAATACTTCTCAACTACACCTAACCTTGAACACGTCTCCAACAAAAATCACAACAAAACTACAAAAATGTTGGCACATGACCAACAACTTTGTTCACAGCAAGTGAGACAGTAGTGAGCTATCTAGCCGACTAGCCGATAGCTGGCTAGTTAGCTAGCAATTCTTTAATGGGATGCTGGTTGCAGGAAGTCTAACAGGGGAAGGACAAGTTAGCTACCTAGATAACTAACTACCTAGATAACTAGCTACCTAGATAACTAGCTGCCTAGATAACTAGCTACCTGGGCAACTAGCTACCTGGATAACTCGCTACATAACTAGGTAGCTGGCTACTCAGATAACTAGCTACCTAGATAACTAGCTACCTGGATAACTAGCTACGTACATAACTAGGTAGCTAGCTACTCAGATAACTAGCTACCTAGATAACTAGCTACCTAGATAACTGGCTACGTAGATAACTAGGTAGCTAGCTACTCAGATAACTACCTACCTAGATAACTAGCTACCTAGATAACTAGCTACTCAGATAACTAGCTACCTAGATAACTAGCTGCGTAGATAACTAGATAGCTAGCTACTCAGATAACTAGCTACCTAGATAACTAGATAGCTAGCTACCCAGATAACTAGCTACGTGGATAACTAGCTACCTAGTTAACTAGTTAGCCATCAGTCTGCAGAGCTGCGTCCTCGCTCTCATGCAGAAATAACCCACGCTGCTCTTGACACATGATAAACCTGATGAGACCTGATGAGTCCCTGTGTCTAACCTGGTTCTGCTCCGTCCCCCCTGACAGTCTGTGGTCCACACCATCGAGCTGCAGGACACCAACGACAGGAACCTGCCGTACACCGAGTGTGCCGTCGTCAACAGCGGCCGGATCGCCGTCAAAGAGCCGTTCGTGGTGGAGGTGGAGGGCTGGTAGACCTCCACTCAGGGCTGGCCCCCTCCACTCAGGGCCGCCCCCCTTCTCTGGAGGACCGACAAACAGATTATTAAATCCTGGTGATCAATTGGACGTCAAGTTTGCAAAATTCACATTTTGACATTTATTCCGTTTGCATGCCAACACTAACATGCTAGCATGTTTGGCCAGGTTTTTGATAAAATACACAAGTTTCTGTATCGATACCAAACAGGTTAGCTGACATTTTTCACTACTTAATATAAGCGTGATTTTGTTTTTTCCTATTGCACAAAACGTTTCATGTTAGTTGATGTTTAAAACAAGGATCAGGTGTTAAGATCTAAATCGGGAAACATTTGATCAAAGAACAGAAGGTAATAATCCGATCGAACATAAAAATGTGAAGGTTTCTGACTACCAAGTGCTACGTTTTGGTACCAAGTCTCGAATATGTAGCCTCTGTTATTGAACATGTAGCATCGCATCCTGGCCATTAGTTGACATGCTAATTGTGAGGCTAAATGTTAACTGCTACACGTTGGCATGTTAAAATCTAGTTGTAACATGGTAAGAGAAGCCTTTGCTAATGGTAGCATGCTAACTGCAAGGCTTGATAATCCCTGCTAAATGTTAGCAGGTTAAAATGACGTGAACATGTAGCATCGCATCCTGGATGCTAATGTGTTTACATGCTAATTGTGAGGCTTAACGTTACAGCTAAACGTTAGCATGTTAAAATCTAGCTGGAACATGCCAACAGTAGCCTTGCTAATGGATGAATGGAAGATTTACCTCGACAACAAGATACGTCAAAGAAATATTAAGATGCGGTAATTAAAACGATTTTACCGATTTGCATGTTTACTATTTTGTATGCTCCGCTGAAAACCGTGCATCTCCAAAACGACCACTTTTGCAGGATTGTAGCAACAAAAAAAATCCCACGTTTTAAACTCTGTGTAAAAGGATCCACTGGGACGTTGTCACGCAAAAAAAGTGAAAGACAAATATTTTTGATCCCGTTTGAATTGTACCATGAATTACTTCATAATTCCTCAAGTACAGAAAGTCTCAGTTTCTCATCGCATTTAGCGTGAAACCGCTCAGTGAACTACATCTCACACAACATAAGTCACCAACACAGCCGTTAACTCAGCTTGTTAGCTAACTTAGCTAGGTGCGTCACCAACACGGCCGTTAACTCAGCTTGTTAGCTAACTTAGCTAGGTGCGTCACCAACACAGCTGTTAGCCTAGCTAGCTAGCTAACTTAGCCAGGTGCGTCACCAACACGGCCGTTAACTCGGCTTGTTAGCTAACTTAGCTACTTTCCATTTGTCTCTTGCAGTTGACTAGCATACTTATTTTTTACGAAACAAAGAACCATACGAGGTTTCCAGCTGATAGCGCCACACTGTAGCAGAGGGGAGCGGTCAGCGTTCACTGTGGTTCGTGCTAACGGTTAATACGTTGGCATACTTGCTATATATCTAGCGGATGGTGTCAGTTAGCATTGAATGCTAAAAGCGTCATATATCAAACTAGCTGACAAACTTCACGTAAACTTGCACTTCCAGAACAATGTAGCTCCTCTTTCATCTCTTATTGCCAAAATCATTCTTTATTTGCCAAATTCGCTCGCACTTTCTACGCATGCAATCATCATTATATTAACATTATAATTATTTTTATTATCATTTAAATTACTGTTAAACATTATGCAGATGACTAATGTAGCACATGTCAAATGTCATTTTTGTACTTTATTATTGAAATGAAGATTTGCCGTCTTGTGTTTTGATTAAATGTTTTCTTAATTATTATTATTATTATAATAATTTATTATAACATTATTAATTATTAATATATTAACATTATGTTATGAAGTATATCAAGTTTGCTCGGGAAGGAAAGTGTGTACGAACATTGTAGCTTCTGTCTAATTTACGAGTTAAACGCTGTGTTGGAGGTCAGTGAACTCATCGTGACTGTTAATGTTTGATCTTTTCCCTCTCTGTAGCGTTAATAATGTAGAAAAGTGATGACTGATGTTAAAAACCTTCTGTAACGAACATATCAGGATGTTTTATTATTTATAGAAACAGCAGAAGAAGATGTGCCAACAGATGTTTTCTACAATAAACAATCTGCTGTTGTTACCAGTTTGTCTGTTTTTACGTTGTTTATTAATTCAATGGAGCATTCACAATCTTTTGATCTAGGGAAGGGTGTTGCAAAGTAGCATCTGCTGTAAGCACTATGATACTTGCATTGGATATCTGTCCCTATCACATAAACTGTGAATAAATGAGAAATTAGATTAGAAACAGGTAAACGATGAGGACAGCGTGCCGTCTCACTAAATACACCAGACTGCATTGAAAAAAACAATCATTTTACAGTCACTTAACTTTCCACTTTTTAAACAAATCGCCATCTTGGGTTCACATGCTCACGACACTCAACCACGTTAAAACATCGGGAGAAGCCGTCGTCTTTTAACGAAACATTACAAACCTGTAATATCACATCTCCACATTCATCATCTCATAGAAAATAGTTTGAGTCGGAATAAAAAAAAAAAGAAAATTCAAATATTCAAAATCATCACAAAATATAACTGACTTTCCGGTAAAAATAAAATTAATGAATTAGACGTTTAACTGAACGGAGCTGCCGGACACGTTTAACTAAAAACGTGAAATAAAAGAAATCCAGATTATTCCGCAGGAGAACGATGGTGATATATTTCACCGTTTTCTGTCGACTTCCTGTCTTCCTCCCGAGGTTTCTGCTCCGCGCTGACCTTTGTGTTCGCAGACGTTTTCCTCCCGTGTGTGTGTGTTGTAGAACAGGGGAAAACAAATCACCGCTGTAGTTCTCATTAGCAGCAGTTTTGTGTCAGCTGTGAGAGATCAGCTGTCAGTCGTCCTCGGCAGCTTCACCTTTTACCGGCGATAATTACACCGTTTAACGCCAGCGCTCCTCGCACGGCCTGAAATGAGGGCGCCCAATCAGACGGGCCGCTGCATTATTCACCACCAAGTTGAGAGTCTGGACAAAAAGAAGTGTGGCGCCTCGGTTCACAGCGTCTGTTAGCTCCTTTATATGCGTGTTGTCACGTTCCTGTACAACTAAACTGCACTCGTTTCCATGATGTTGTCAACATAAGTCACGAATGTTTGTTTTTTTTACGTTCTGGCCGTTCCTTTCCACGACAACTCCGGCGTAGCCGTGTAAACTAGCAAAATCTGGTTGCCATGGAAACGGTGACGTCACAGCTCCACTTTGCGGTTAATTTGTGGTTTATTAAAAAGTCTCTTAAACGTGGAACATTTTTTTTAAAAATGCAAAGGAAAAAAACTAGCGAGCCTGTTGTCATGGCAACCTTGGTTACGTTTCTAGGGAAGGGTTTTGTTTTGGTTGAAAAAAAAACGCAACCCAAGCTCTTGGTTGGTTTTAGTTAGTGTGTGATCCGGACGGTCACGTGGACGGATTTCATTGGCGTGTGCTCCATGAAACTCACGACGTTGTAAGAATACCTTGACAAGGAACTGATATGATTATTACGTTTTAATGTGGTTTATAAAAGCCTGTATAAAGCTCTTGATCGCCCCCATACATCCTTGAAGAGTTGATGTTACATCAGACGAGCATGTTGAGTAGAAACTCAGCAGATTTACTCTGAGCTGCTGCTTCTATTTTTCCAGCCGGGATGGGAGGGTGAGACGGACGAGCACCTTTAAACGTCCACCGCCTCTCCTCAGCACGCCGCCGAGAGAGAGGGGTGGGGGGACGCCCTCTCTCTCCGTTTGTCAGGCGATATAACAAGACTGTCTGAACCGGCAGAGAGGAGGACGAAGAGAGAGAGAGAGAGAGAGAGAGAGAGAGAGTGGTGGTAGGTTTTTAAATGGTCCGGAGGGATGCGTGTCGAGGAGGAGGGGGAGGAAAGAGGGGAGGAAAGAGGGGAGGAAAGAGGGGAGGCTCCCACAGCGAATGCAAGTTGTTATATTGGGGATCTGTTAGTGGATCAATGAAAAGAGAGAGAGAGAGAGAGAGAGAGAGAGAGACTGTGGAAGGATGACAGGCCTCATTACCACCAAACCTCAGACAGTGATGCTTCTCTGTGTGTGTGTGTGTGTGTGTGTGTGTGTGTGTGTGTGTGTGTGTGTGTGTGTGTGTGTGTGTGTGTGTGTGTGTGTGTGTGTGTGTTCTCACATGTAAACTGTGTGTATTCCCATGCTGGCAAAAGCCTATTTACATGCATGAGTGTGGGTTTGCAGGACGTGTGTGTGTGTGTGTGTGTGTGTGTGTGTGTGTGTGTGTGTGTGTGTGTGTGTGTGTGTGTGTGTGTGTGTGTGTGTGTCCCTGCAGGCCTCTGTAACAGGAGGATGATGGGACAGAGTTGTTTAAAGGTCAGCAGCAAACACATCATCAGACAGCGATCCGCCCTGAGAACCAGCAGCCGACCAACGCGGCACAGCTGACGTTTCCACGACGACACCTTCAACATACACACAGACAAAGTTTTTTACGTTATGACAGCATTTCTGCAAATGGGAACTTTAGAAATCAGGTTCCAGAGTGAAATCTTTTGAATACACGAGTCCAGCGTCATAACCTGTAGCAAAACCTGGTCGCCATGGAAACTGTTTTCAAAACAAAGTTGTGTAAACATTTTTGACCAAAGAATAAACATTCTCGTTTTAGCAAGACCTAGCCTGATAACCACGTCATTTGTCTTTTTTGTCGTGAATATTTCCACACAGGACATAAATATTACGCAGCGATTTTTCGGATTTTCACACTGCGAACAAAGACATCCATCAATCACGTTGTGGTAGAAGTGACTTGTTCAAAACCCATTTTGTGGTGGATTACGTTATTTTACAGGACTTTCACCCAGGAGGCCGATGTGTGAGTCCCGCTACACTCAAGTCGTTTTGTTGCCTGAACTCAGCTATTTAATTTTGTGTTTTGTTTTGTTCGTTCCTTATATTTCAAACTGTTTAAAACCGTTTGGTCGGACATAAATACGTTTTCCCGGAATTATTCATCGTTATTTCCAGATTTTCGTCCACGCCGTCGAGGGAACATCAAGGCTGTCGTTGCCATAGTAAAACAAAAGATTGCGTTGTGCCGTCAGCTTGTTTACTGTCTTATGGCGGCTACTTAACGCCTCACCCCCCCCAGACTCCAGTCCGACCTCGGAGCTCCTCGAGGACTGAACATGCTGTTAGAGTCGGTATCGTACTTAGAGAGCAGAGTCATCTTCACATTTTCGTATCGAGTGGTTTTCTGTCTGGAAGGTTGAAAATCAATCTTCAAAACTTTGGAAGGAAAACGGCTTCCAGTAAAAACTAAGTGCTGCAGTTTGAACTCGGATCCTTCTGAAAGTCCACGGAGCTCCGTGACTTTACAAAGTCCACGAGGTGATCCGTCCGTTTGTTTCAGGTCGGAATCATTGAACAGCTGATTTTATTTCACAAACTAAGTTGTTTAAGTTCAGAAGTCTAATCAATGAAATGTAAAGATGAGAGGCGTTTGAAGATCTGCATCACTGTCTGATTTATTTTTATCATTTAGGGATTCAAATCTCTAATTAATTTACTTTAAAGCCTCAAGAAAGGTCTTGAAAATGAATATTTATCTATTTCTGTGGATTGTCTCTGTTTTTGCCTTCAGAACATTAAGCAAGAATAGTTTGTCTGAATGTCTTTTTCTCTGCAGGTAATTCAACGTACAGCAATTAAAATTAAACGATTCTACATCGGTCATAAATGAGAAAACTGTCGAAAAGAAACCAGGAAATCCTTCTAAACATATTATAGTGTGTTGTAATCTGCTTATAGCTCTGAATAATCAGTTATAGTTTAGCACAACTTTAAAAGCGAATGTATTTCACTTGGGAGTGGTGTTCTCACCTGCAGGTTTGTATTTTCAGTCGGGACGACGTCACGCTGTAAACAAACGTTAAGACAAGAAAAACATCCTGTTTGCTCTTAAAACCACGACGGGTCTTTAGGTTTAGGCAACAAAACTAAGTCAATTTAATCTAAATTTAGGAAATCTGTCACTTCAACACTGAATCCTGGTCTGGTGGTTCAGGTTCAGTTGTTGGACCCATCCAGCAACATGGCGTTCATTCGTCACGCTCCCATTGTCTAAAGGCTGCCGTGTTGGATTTGGCGACACCTAGTGGCGAGGTTGCAGATTTACACCAACTGAAACTGTTTCGAATGTGTACATTAAAAAACACTAACTTTTGTTCTGTGGTGACGTCCCGACTGAAAAAAGTTGTTAGTTTGAATGTCATATTGAGACAAAAGAAATGGAAAATTCGTGTCTGTATAAGAATCACTAGATTTAAATTTTAGGACTATTTTACAAACTTCTGTTGTTGTTTGATTGTATAGTTAATTTATTCAAATAGTTGCTATTACTACCAAGCCTCTGATCTGTAGAGTTTGTTGTACATACACTCTGCTGCCCCCGGTGGCTGATCAGGACTATAACATCCACTGTCCCTCTCCTTGCCACGGTAACACCAGGGATCTCAGCCCTCCTCTACAGTGACAATTATCACCTCCTCCTCCTCCTCCTCCACCCTGACTGCAATTAGAGGGAGGAATAATGATATTGACAGGGCTGACAGGTCTGGGCAGGAGACCGGGAACATGAATAGTAACATGTCAGAGCTGCGAGGAGGAGGAGGAGGAGGAGGAGGAGGAGGACGCTCACATATATCACTGTGTCTTATTATAGCTTTGATATTATGACAATGACACACAGTCAATTCAGATCCAGATCTGGGCCACCAGGTCCAGAAAATGCCCAGGAATTAGTCCGCTGACATTTCTACACAGACGTATTGACGTCTAACAGAACGGAGGGAGAATTATATAATTATAAATATCGACGTAACCGCGGCTACGAACCGCGCAGCGTTAAACTGGATTTATGTGGCGGTGATTGGCAGGCAGGTGTCCGCCGGAAAAACTTGACTGAGGGTTTTTTTTTCTTTTTTTTTTGAGAGCTTAAGATGAGAATCAGAAGGAGCAGACGGGTTTAGCATAGCTTAGCACAAAGACTGAAAGCAGGGGGAAACTGCTAGCGCAGCGACGTTAAAAGTGAGAAGAAAAAGAAAATTTGGCTGATTTATAAGATTGCAGGTTAATTTAATAGTTAGTTATTTGTATTAGACTTGGTGAAATATTAAATTACCGTCTAACAAACACTGCAACACTCGTACGATGTGACACCGTTAGAGGTGGGACCAAACTAACGCTAAACCCCACGAACTTCTAAACTAACGAACTGCGAGATGGCAAACTTCAGAATGTGTTAGTTATTACCCTGTCATATGATCGGGACAATGACGCACAAAAAAAGTGATGTATCCACCTAATTCTTTTGGCTCTGGTTAAGTTTTGCGTGCGGGACATGCTAACGTAGTTTGGTTATCAGACATGAACGGGTTTTGGATAAAAAACGATGCGTTTCATTCGTCCCGCAACATGTGTTCATTATCTACGCCGACCATTTCCTGAATTCACCAGTTAACACGGTCACTCTTTGAAGCAGAACACCTGTTGCTCTGAACCGACATTTAGATGCCGCTCACGGTTTTAAAGCTTCTAACTGATCTGGACAGCTGGAACAAAAAACACGCTAATGTTGACGACGCATATTTATGATGACATCAGCTACAAAAAATGTTGATTAAGATGAAAAAAAAAGTATAGCGACAAAAAAACCTGATTTATTCATACAGAGAAAAAACAGTTTTATTAAATTCAATACAAACCTTTAGCTCTTAATGCACCTTTAGCATAGCTTCTGTATTCAGGATTAGAGGCTAATTGGTACGACGGCGTATCAGGGCTAAAAAAGCAGAGCAGAGAGAAGGCGGCAATATTCGGAGAAAAAAAGTAATACATTTTTAAGTTTATTACGATGCTAACAACCGGCATGTACGTATTTATGTTTGTAATGAATCATCCCAATGTGTGACAACGCCTCGTTAAGGTCCTTAGGGTGATGATGTTGATGTTTATTGTTGCTTTTATTTATATGAGGCCAAATTGTCACCTTATGGGTAAGGTAAACAAATGCCAGTTGTTAGCATCGTAAAAAACTTGCAAATTTACGACTTTTTTCTCTCTGAATATCGCCCCCTTCTCTCGGCTGTTTTTTTTCAGGGGAGTTTCTACATTGGCCCTAATACGCCGTCGTATATATTTGTACACAGGAACGAGATTTTTCTTAATCTGAATTAAAAATTAAACGTTCTTGCAGCTGTGTTTCTTTGTGATGCATGAATGAAAACACCGTCCACATGTACAGTAAGACGTGTTTCTCTTATACAATCACTCTGCAGCAGTTTGGTGTACATTCACTCTTTCTAACGTATTTTTACATTATTGCTGCAGTAATGTGTCGGGTTCTCTCCTCCATCCTCACCTATTAAGAACCGTTTCCCGCTGTGTTCTGTTTGCGTTGCTACCATTAAAAGCTAATCTCCCACCGCCGCGCTCCCATCTATATGCATTGCGGCGGCGGGCGAAGCCCCTAATTTTTCTACTTTCTCGGCCTCCTCGGCGGCTTCAGGCCGAGGAGCCGTCCAGGGAAATCGTTAGCGCTCCTTCTCTTTAAATTGGGGAGGTGGACGGCAGGTGAACATCGCATTGATCGCCCTCTCAAGGCCTCTTTCTCTCCTCTCCCCTCCCCCCCTCCCTCCCTCCCTCCCTCTCTCTCTCTCTCTCTCTCTCTCTCTTGCATCCCTCACCACCAATTGTCTGGCCTTTACTCCCCCCTAATACCCCCCCCCCCCCCCCCTCCTCACATCACCGCCAATTGCCGGCCATTTTTTCGCCTCTATCTCTTCCTTCTTCTTTTCTTCGGATGCTGGCGGAGGTCACAAATTTACAAGAGGGAGTGGGGGGGGGGGGGGGGGGGGGGGTGCTGTCTATCTGTCTAACAACCACCATCATGGGGCGGAAAACAGAGATATGGGGGGCAGGGGGGGGGGGCAGCAGGGGGTTATGGGACAGCGATGGTGGGTGGCATGGGAGGGGGTCAGAGTAAACATAGTGATGATTTCCCCTGAGTTTCGTTCATCCGGACCGATGAGGAGGGCGAGAGAGACAGAGAGAGAAGGGGGGGAGAGAGAGCAGCTGCTGTCCTGTCACCGTCGGCAACCGTAACCGCGATGACACCTCCTCCTCCTCCTCCTCCTCGCAAGGAGAGGGAAAAGAGAGAGGGATGCTGCGAGAAAATCGAAATGCTGACACACACACACACACACACACACACACACACACACACACCTAACACCTCGCGTCGTCCAATTAGAGCAAAGATTCCTGTTATTTCCTTTCAAGTCCTTATTTGTTGTTTTGTTTTTTTTACTTTTCTTGTTGAGCGTTAACGAGCGTACGACTTGTTTTTGACTTTTAAAGACTGGAGAGTCAAAGAGTTCGTAATGATCGTCGCAGGTAGAAAACTGTGGAGATGAGGAGGAGTCAGACGACCACCAGTGACTGAAGTTCATCCTGTGGGGAGCATGAACGTCTGAACCAGATTCACAATCCCCACGATGCTAACGCGGCTACATATATGTATGAAACGTGATCAAACCGCCAGTTTAAATCTGATCCCCATTAACAGGAACAACAAGAAGCTCCGCCTTCCTCTCATTACAATGAGATGCATTGGATGGTTCATCTTCAGGGGAACATGAACGTCTGAACCAGATGTCATGACTATCCATACAATAGCTAGATGAGATATTTCACGCAAAACAAAAATGTCAAAAATGTACTAGTCGCTTGAGTCACAATAGTAGTAGTAGTACCATCAACCAGAGCTAGTACTGCAGTATCAGTAGTAGTCACAGTGCTGTAGTAGTGGTAGTGGTAGTAGTACCACCAGTCGCAGCAATATTTGTAGTAACACAAATCATTTTTTGTTAACTCTCCCTTTTTGTTCTCCTGTGCTCTCCTCTCTCTCTCCTCCTCATCTGTCCTTTTTCTCCCTGTCTCTCGCCCCTCTCTCTCCTCTCCCTCTGAAACTAATTAGCAGTGAAGGCCAGAGCGCGGGGGGGGGGGGACGAGTGAAGGAGGAGTGAAGGAGAAAGAAGAAGAAGCTCCATGTTGGAATGTTTCTGTTTGTTATGGTGGAGAAATCTAACACACCTCTCAGAGTCATGGTGGAGTTAACAAAACCAGTAGAAGGAAGTGACCATATTTGGACTGTGGAGGAGCGACGGGTGGTTCTAAGGGAACACAGAGCACAAGCAGCATCCTTACTGGATCTGGATCCATGTGGATTCTGGTGTGAAGCTGCTAACAAAGTTAGCTTCATAATTCAAGGTTCAACTTTACAGCTAAGTGTTAAAGTCATCTTAGTAGCTAACTAGCATTGGTAGCGTGGTAGCGACCTGTCAATCAGCAGGTAAGCCCCGCCCCCTAAAGCATCTCCTGCTTTCTGGTCTGGTGGACTCTAAATGGACCATAATGTACTAAATGAACATCATGCTGGATTGAAGAAGACTTGAAACTAGAGATTGAGACCATAAACTCATGTTTACAATGTTTACTGAGATAATACATCAAGAGAGAAGTAGGACCATTTTCTCATAGACTTCTATACAACCAGAGAGGAGTCGCCCCCTGGTGGCCAGCAGAGAGAAGTAGGACCATTTTCTCATAGACTTCTACACAACCAGAGAGGAGTCGCCCCCTGGTGGCCAGCAGAGAGAAGTAGGACCATTTTCTCATAGACTTCTATACAACCAGAGAGGAGTCGCCCCCTGGTGGCCAGCAGAGAGAAGTAGGACCATTTTCTCATAGACTTCTATACAACCAGAGAGGAGTCGCCCCCTGGTGGCCAGCAGGGAGAAGTAGGACCATTTTCTCATAGACTTCTATACAACCAGAGAGGAGTCGCCCCCTGGTGGCCAGCAGAGAGGATGACAGTTTAAGGCACTTCAGCTTTGGCTTAACTACTTAGAATCGAAGATTGTTGCCTGGTTTAAACTTAAATCACCTCCAAAGAGAGAGGGGAAGTTTTTTAACATGAAAACCCCTCTCTCTCTCTCTCTCCCCCCCCCTCTCAGTGGGATGGATGGATTTTTCGTCCTCCTCCATCTCTCTTATTGTAGACGAGCTGCTTCACTGAATGGCTTTAACACCCTGTGGACACGTATGAGTGTGTGTGTGATCTCTGCTCACAGCAGGAGGTCTCACACACACACTTTAATGTACTCGACTGGTAAACAGAATATTGTGAACACACACACACACACAGTGATAAATGCTGGCTGGCAGCAGATCAATGCTGCCAAACTTTGGTTGAGCAAACAGGATCCATAAAGAGGAGCAACACTCGCTGCTCCGCCTTTTTCACGTCCAGACTCACGTCGTCTTCTTTCAATCCGTCTCCTGTTTCACATTTTATTACTGTTTTTCAATTGTTGAATATTCCCTTATATTTACGTTTCCTTTCCACTCTTACGGATTCTCTCTCTCTTTTTAGTTGTTTATAGTTTTTATTTATAATTATAAATAATAATACAAAAAAAAACAGGTGAAAAAAGGTGGAAATACAGAAACAAATAAAGAAAACTGCAACATTTTTATAGTATTATAGTATATTTGTCTATTTCATGTAAAGTTGAATATTAGACACTGTCGCATGCATCTTGAATATCTTAAGTGAAAAAGCCTAAATATTAAATCTTATTCCAGTCAGTCGTCCATCGGCAGATTTATTTTATTTATGACAAAGTAAAACATCTTGAACTCATTGTTTTATTATGTTTTATGAATAAAAGAGAAGCGTAGTAACAGAGAATAATGATGAAGTGTGAACATGAGTCGGTGTGATGAAGAGGAGGCTGGAACCTTCCTCACATGAATGTTTAACAGCTGGAGAGTTAGCTCCGCCTACTTCGTAGTGTTCATGCAGAAACGTCGTCTCTCCTTTCTTGTTTTAGTGTCGTTTTCTCCTTCTTTCTCTAAACTCTTCGTCTCTTCTCCTCCGTCCGGCTCTTCAAAGCGACTCCTCTCTTCTTCTTCTCCTTCTCTATTTTCTGCTGTGATGACTCTGTCTGATCTCCGAGGTGAAGCCGGGCTGACGGAGCTTCAAAAGGACACACTTCTCCTCCTCATCCTCCCTTCCTCCTCCCATCACTATATTCTTCTATCCTTCCTCTGTTCTTTCTATTTATCCTCATGTCTTTACTTTTCCTCCTCTCGTTTTCCGTCTCTTCCTCTTTAATCCTTCTCACTTCCTCCCTCATCATCCTCTCCTTGTTTCCTCTTCTCACCTCCTTTCTTTTTCAGCTTCCTCTCGTTCCCTATTTGTTTTAATCTCACCTTAATTTGAATCCTTCTTTCCTCTCCTACTTTGATTTCCTGCGGTTAATTTTTTCCTCCTGTTTTACTCTTTTCATAATTTTCTCCTCCTTCTTTTCTTGTCTCCTCCTCCATTTTCTCCCATCTCCCCTTTCTTCTCAATTATCCTCCTTCTATCTTCCTCATTTCTCTCCTCCATCTCTTTTCTGTTCCTCCTCGTTTCCTTTCTTTGTCCCTTCTCCTCCCTCATCTTCTCCTCCCTTCCTCCCCTTCTTTTCTTCTTCTTTCATCCCTCACATTCTCCTCCTCATGTTCATTCTGTTTCATCTGTTTCTCCACTTTAACTTCTCCTAATTTCCTCCTCTGGCTTGATCTCTCCTCCTCCTCCTCCTCCTCCTCCTCCTCCTCCTCCTCCTCCTCCTCCTCCTCCGTCCATCAGATATTGTTTAAAAAGCGAAGCTGCAGTTTGATGGTTAAAACGCTGGCAAATCGATACGTTCACACATGACAGAACGCCGGCGGCCGGCAGGCCGAGGGCGAGCAAGGCAGCGGTGAAGGGAGAGAGAGGGAGGAGGAGGAGGAGGGTAAAAATAACAAGCTGACAACGAGGAGGCCCTTATCTCCGGGAGCCGAGATGGATGGATAGCAGGGGACGAGTGTGTTTCCATCTCTTCATCCTCCCTCTTTTCTCACTCTATTTCTTTTTATCTTCCTCTCGTTTTCCGTCTTCCTTCCTTTTAGACTTTATCTCCTCCGTCTCCTCCTCTTCATCACAGGGTTTTTTTTCTTCGTCCTGATCGTTACTCCTTCAATGTGTTTGCCTCGTCATGCGGAGCTGATTTCAGTATTTCCTCCACTCATCATATTTTACATTCACTTCAAAATAACAATAAATTAAATAACAAATATCAAGACCCGGTCCTGGATAAGCGGAAGACAATGGATGGATATCAAGATTTAAAATGTATTTGTTTTGGTGTATTTTTAAATTACATATATTATTTATTCATTGTTGTTACTTTTTAAAACATGTGTTTTTATTTATTTGACTGTTTTTTGTTTTTCTGCATTTAAATATTAAATATTATGATATGACAGCTGTTTATTAAATGTGTGACAATCCAGACTGAGTGAAAAAAACAATCAATTAAGGAAAAAACATTGTTTTTATGTCGGCTTCCATTTATGTTTTCCACATCTAGCTGTTTATTTGACAACTTGTCTGCAGGTTTAAAAGTTACTGTTTACATATTTAAACATTTCAGAAAACTTGTATTATAGTATTGTATTATTATATTATATTGTATTATTAGCATTGTGTAAATGTTGGGAATCAACTGTATAATTTAACAATCCATATATTTAAAGGTTTATTTTAAGGTATATTTAAAGCAGTTTTACACTTTCATTATTCTGAAGAGTCTGTTCATAAATCATCATACTCATTACATTTCAGAAAACTTGTATCTTAATAATCAATCATCAACTGGGGAGGTTTCATGGTGATATCTATGATTTTTTTTTAAATACACATTGTTTGCAGTTTTGCTGTTTTTGTATTTTCATAATCAAATTGATATTTTTTAACAGTAAATAGAAAATGTGTGAATTCAATTTATGTCATCACAATCACCATCAAACTGAGTTGATAATGTGTCTGACTGTTAAATCTGGGCCAATGGGGGCTTCTGGGAAATGTATTTTATATATAATATTTTGGAAGCTCACCTAACAGGAACGGGACAGGAACAGTGGTCTCCTGGGTGAAAGTCCTGTGTTGTAGAGAACAAACAAACATTAGGTTTATTCAGAACATCATGGTTTGGATCAAAACGATGAAACAGGACACTAACATCAAAGGGGGTCCTTTAAAGGGGGTCAGAACTAGACTGGGACGGTCTTTTAAAGAGGGTCAGAACTAGATTGGGACAGTCCTTTTTAGGGGTCAGAAGTAGACTGGGTCCTTTAAAGGGGGTCAGAATTAGACTGGGATGTTCCTTTAAAGAGGGTCAGAACTAGATTGGGACAGTCCTTTTTAGGGGTCAGAAGTAGACTGGGTCCTTTAAAGGGGGTCAGAATTAGACTGGGATGTTCCTTTAAAGAGGGTCAGAACTAGATTGGGACAGTCCTTTTTAGGGGTCAGAAGTAGACTGGGTCCTTTAAAGGGGGTCAGAATTAGACTGGGACGTTCCTTTAAAGGGGGTCAGAAGTAGACTGGGACGGTCCTTTATAGGGGGTCAGATCTAGACTGGGATGGTCCTTTATAGGGGGTCAGATCTAGACTGGGATGGTCCATTAACCAGCTGTTTCAGACCATTTAAAACTGAGTTTAAAAAAGTCTGTTACCCTGGAAACGCAGTTGAGAGGTTAGTCGTACGGCATCGGGACTCTGGAGGGGGCGGAGCTACGTCCGTACACGCATTAAAAACCCGACACAGGTTCAAGAATCAGATTTCTAGAAACACAGAAACGGATGGAGGAGGAAAGAAGAAAAAGGGGAAAGAGGAGGAAGAGGAGCGAGGGATGTTAACTAGAAGGGAGAGAGAGAGAGAGAGAGAGAAAGAGAGAGAGAGAGAGAGAGGGAGAGAGAGCGAGCTGATTAACCCTTCGTGCAGCCGTTTGACAAATGAACAAAATCAGGCGGCGGCGCGGAGCATCTATCACGGCTGATACGGCCTCTCAGGGCCTCGCAGGGGGCCCAAAATAACTAGTTTCTGCTAATAAACCCAACTAGCATGCCAGGACACATTACTCTGTCATAGGCCACACACACACACATCCATCTTCTGCAGGGAGAGAGGGGGGGGGCGATCGAGCCTCACTACAACTGGCCGAGGAGTGATGGGAACATTTGTTAAGGATGCGGTCCGTTCAATAGCAGTCATAGACCACCGCCGTCACTTTAAAGCCCCATCCATCTCCACCGCTCCGCCTTAATTTTTCACAAAAAGAAAGCCTTTGTGAGGAAATATGACTTCCTGTTTTTATCGTTTCATCATTTGTAAAAAGGCTCTCTTCGGCCCGCTGGATGTTTCCCCGAATAAATCACAGCGGGGCCCGAGGCGTCGATATAAACCCGCCGCCGCCGTGGCAACGGAGCGAGGAGGCGGATCACAGGTCAGGCCTGGATCTGAGGAAGGAATCCATCCTGCTTGTTAACGGGCGGCTCCGATCCCAAAGGTGCGTTCAGCGTCCGGACCCCAAAACCGTTTAGAAGTCTGAGCCGGCGTCACATGATCGCTGAAACCTGATTAATATCATCACAAAATCATGATCATGTTCAGGCGCTTAAAGTTCAGATTAAATGCAGCTTCTTAAATCACTTCCCCCAATTATATTTACCTCTATATGCAAAATATCTGTTTATGTCAACGAGAACCAACCAGACCCATAATATCAATGGATCAATCAATTTGAACTCTTAAACATTGTGATAACATTTTGATAACATCGTATCGAGACTTAAACATCATGATAACATTGTGATAACATTGTGATAACATTGTGATAACATCGTATCGCGACTTAAACATTGTGATAACATTTTGATAACATCGTATCGAGACTTAAACATCGTGATAACATTGTGGTAACATTGTGATAACATCGTATCGCGACTTAAACATCGTGATAACATTGTGATAACATCGTATCGCGACTTAAACATCATGATAACATCGTGATAACATCGTGATAACATCGTAATAACATCGTATCGCGACTAAAACATATTTTGATAACATCGTATCGCGACTTAAACATTGTGATAACATTTTGATAACATCGTATCGAGACTTAAACCTTGTGATAACATTGTGATAACATTGTGATAACATTGTGATAACATCGTATCGCGACTTAAACATCGTGATAACATTGTGATAACATCGTATCGCGACTTAAACATCATGATAACATCGTGATAACATCGTAATAACATCGTATCGCGACTTAAACATTGTGATAACATCGTATCGCGACTTAAACATCGTGATAACTATGTATCGCGACTTAAACATCGTGATACTATCAAGTCATGATAATATCGAAACAAGACATAGACATCGTAATATCGTATCGTGACTTAAGCAACTTGATAAAATTGTATTGTGATGACGTATCGTGAAGAAGTATCATCATGAATATATTGATGAATTAGTAAACATCGTACGCTGGATACGATGGATTCATCAATAAATAAATAATTTCATCTCCACTAGAGAGACATTATCATGATTTCATCCGGTTTGAGAATCCGAGTTCAGGTTTCTGGACCGACGTGGTTCTCAGACTAAACTGAGTCCTGATGGAGGTCTGTTGGTGGTCCGACCCTAACAACCACTTAGACTCAGAGTCCAGTAGAGACCAGTAGAGTCCAGTAGAGTCCTCCTAGTCCGCTGCGGTTCACTGGTTTCCTGGTTGGGTTTTCTGTTTGCGTAACAAGCTCTCACACACATCCATCACTGCTCGTTGTCACGGCGACCAGCGTTAGCAATCTGCGGCTTACACGCGCTCACACCACAAGGTCAATTAGCTTGACCCGGCTAATTACACACACACACACACACATACACACACACACACACACACACACACACACACAAGAACATGTAGCAAAAAATCGTCCACACAAGCTCAAAGAAAAGCATGTATGTTGGGACACACACACACATCCATTATCAGAAAGTGTGTGTGTGTGTGTGTGTGTGTGTGTGTGTGTGTGTGTGTCCCAAATGAAGACCAATGACCAGGCAGCTTTAATCTGCTGCTTCTAATGAGGAAACACAGGAAATAAAACAAGACTAAATGATGATACAACTCTCCTTCAACTGTGTGTGTGTGTGTGTGTGTGTGTGTGTGTGTGTGTGTGTGTGTGTGTGTGTGTGTGTGTGTGTGTGTGTGTGTGTGTGTGTGTGTGTGTGTGTGCGCACGCTCAGGAAAAACACTCAGTAATGATGCTGACGTTTTGTGTTACAGACGATTTCAAGGGAAATATTTTCTTTTCTTTTTCTGGAGTAAAACATTAATAACAACACATTATATTTAATCCGCCCATAATTATGTTGCTGTCTTTAATTAAGACTTTGTGCTCTTAAATCGGGAAATAACAGAATTATTTCTGTGGTTCGTCATCAAAAAATTTCCGTAAACTTAAACTTTACTC